>NC_135888.1:69131073-69411073 GCF_964194155.1 Cetorhinus maximus | reverse complement strand
TCAGAGGCTTGTCATATGACTCGGACCTCGCAGACGCCTCTCCCCCAGCAGTTGGTGGACAATATAGTGAGAAGGCCAAAAATCGGTTTCACGACGTTGTGAACCAGTTTGCAATCATCCGCTCCTGCCCATCAATAGAGGACCGCATGCGGGGAGCTCCGCTGAACCTGCCTTCTCTTGCTGCGGACACATGTCTGTGTGGTGACTACCAGGTTGTGAACCCGACCTGTTCTAGATCTAGGTCCCACCGAGGTTTGTGCCTCTGTGCTGGCTCAGGGTGTGGGTAAACGCTGTGACGGGTCTTCCAGGCTGCTTATTCCAGCTCTTCCATGGGGGAGGTGTCCTCTTGGCTGGAAGTGAGGACCTGGATGGAGCTGAGGGACTGGCTTGCTGAGAGTGTCGGCTGCTTGGCAGAGCTCCCTGTGAACCAGAGATAATTAGTGCATGGCAGCAGAGTCAAAAGCAGGAGAGAGAGCACTCACAGTTGCGTTGAGAGAGAGATGATGTGGTGCAGGATCCTCACGAGAGTGTTCACCGCCGACCCCACCGTCAGTGCCAGTCAGCGCGATGGCACGCTCGTCAAAGTGAGTGAGGGGCCTAATGTGGGCCACTCCACCCCTGACCTGGGACCTCTCCCTGCTGCTCTGAGCCAGCTTCTCCTGCATGAAAACAGATGGAGAGAGTGTGAGCAGGACACATGGCACTGCATGGAATGTTTGTGTGGTGAGCGGAACCACAGACAGGATGAGGATGTGAGCTCCAGAGGATATGAGCCTGATGGAGATGTGAGGGTGTGTGTGAGAGTTAGGGAGTGTTGCCCCTTGACGTGTGAGATCGAGTGGATGTGTGATGGGTTTGTGTGTGTGTGAGTTGAGAGTGATGAAAAGAGTGAGTTACCCTGGAGGAATGGATGAGACCTTTCGTCCTCTTGCGGCATTGTGTGGCTGTCCCCTTGTACAGGGCTTTGGCGCTGACCATTATGCCTTCGCCTCCCATGCTGAATTAGTGATGTTTCTGCCCCTCCTGCAGCTAGAGTGGGGTTAGGGAATATCATGGTGGGCCTCCACTGTGCCCAAAGGGCGCTCGAGGGACCCGTCATTAAACCGGGGAGAGGGGGCTACTGTCTTCTTGCCTTTCAGGGTCATGTCTTCTTTGCAGCAGTCCTGGGCTGGGAGAACTGAGAGGTGTTCATGCAGCAGCGCTTTAAATATGGCACCCGGTGTGAGGAAACAGCGAGGTGATGGCCTGGTGGGCGAATGAATCGAAATGCCATGTTTCCCCTGAATGCACAATTAACGGGTTGGGATCGTGATGATACAGCGTGAAAAGCCGCTATTGTGGCTGGCGGATAAAACGTCCTTTTTCCCACCCGTTACTGCACTGAGCGCAATTCTGGGATGATTCTGTTCCCTCTCTAATTCCCATCCATTCCACACAAGCCCAGTCTGCAACCCGCAAACATGATGGCTTTAACTTCCTCTCCTCTTCCTCCCACCATGCCCTGATCTGCAACCTGCTCCCCTCCCAATTGCTGGGAGTCGTCTTCAAGATTTTCTGAGTGCAGCCTCTTGTCACTGGTTTCCCTCCTGGCAGTCAGCCAGCCTATCAGTTTCTCTGGCTGCCAGATAGGAAGCAGGGGAAAAAGATTATAATGAAGACTTGCTGTTAAATTCTGCAGAACTTCCACCACCCCCAAAGCACTACCATGCTTTCCTGCACATTCCCTGTCTTGCCCACCCCTAATTGCTCTTGTTTAGAGGGCATTGCTGTGGGTCTGGAGTCACATGTAGGCCACACCAGGTAAGGACAGCAGATTTCCTTCTCTAAAGAACATTAGTGAACCTGACGAATCGGCAATGGTTTTATGGTCTGCATTTTTATTAAATTGCCTTGGTGGGATTCAAACCCAGGTCCCCAGAATGTTATTGTGGATCTCTGGATTACCAGCCCAGTGGCAATACCACTACATCACCACCTCCCCTCTCATTTCCTCTAGTTTTTTGCAGTGTGTGGGTTAATGATTTAAGTGTATGGCCCCTTTAAATTTTTTTGTGCAAGTGTGGTAACTTAAAGGGGCCAACTTGATCAGGGACTTTCAAGTTGGTGCAAGCTGCGTGGCTTAGAGAGAACATTGCCAAGGACAGTATTTTGGTGCTGCACATGCTTGATACTCTGCAGTGGCAGAAACTAAGGAGGGAGGAACAGATATTAGAAGTAATTAAAAAGCACAAAGGAAAGGAAGGAGTGAGGACGGTAAGATAAGTGAAACATTGAAAGGAGTAACGAATGAAAAGGCAGCAGAAAGACAGAAAAGAACAAAGAACATCAATGGGGAGGAAAAAAGACAAGAGGGTGAAAATTATTCATTGTTGCCCTGATTTCTGGACTAAAGCAGGCAAAATAATTGAACTCAGACCTGATATATATGTACATGTATCCATGTATACGAGTATGTTCAAAATCTTAAAATCTACCTGCCATTCTTTCTTACACATGGATATCATTAAATATCATTAGGGACACAGAATTGTGTTAAATTATCTATTGTTCAGGCAGAGTAAAAATCTTTGCTCTAGTTAAGTTTAGGCTGGATGCCACTTGCTTGACTATGCGTCAGGCTTCTCAAACCTCATTGAAGAGTTTGAACCTGAAGGCAATTTCTAACTCAGTATGCACTACTCGCTAACTGTGTTTTTATGCCAAAAATTTTGAAGAGAGATTTTCTGCTACGAGCACGATTAAATCTTTTGTGGCACATTCTTACAACACAGCTAGCTAGCAGCACAGTGGAACATTGACTCCCAGTTGTCTTAAACCTCTGTCAACTCACTGGAATTTTTAAAATACAATTCCTTGTGCAGCTTTGGCCTTTTGTTGGGAGCAAACCTATTGGCGATGTGAAAAATCTGGTAAGCTGGTCTAATTAAAAGAGCTCTACACTTAAAAGTATATGATTGCATATGGGTACAGATATTGTTTCAGCCTTTATCAAGCTTCAAACTGAAGAAGTCACTGGGGGAGAAGTGGTAGGAAAAAATGAAATTATAAGGAACTCAGTGTTGAGGCACAAAAACTCGGTGGGTAAGTGACAAAGTGGATCAGTGACTAAAGGAATGTGACAAGGAAAGATTGATGAGCAGCACTGTGTATTTTATTCCTAACTCAAGATTGCTTACTATAATGTGTTGTCTGTTAACCTCTTCCACATTTACTGCTCATCCATGCAAAGCACACCTACAAGCTTACAGCTCTTTCATTGTATCTCTTGCATATCAATACTACACTGTCACAACACAATGTACAATTGAAAATTTTGCCACGCTCATATCTTCCAAGGTCATAACATCTAAAACAATTACAAAATAATCAAGCTGTATGTTACACAGTTATTGGCATCCAAATTGGCATGCAGATCTTGCACATGTCTGCCACTGTGTTCCATCAACTCCCAGCAATTTATCTCTCCTTGTATAAAAGATGGCAGCTCAAGCTCACAATCCTAACTGAGATAAATGCTTTGTTGAAAAACTGTAAACTGTAGAAGGCACACTTCCTCTTACATGACCAATTAGCTGTGGTGGATCTGCCTCCAGTACAGGTTAACCTACCTCCGGTGATTATTCTGTAACTTGTGTCTTCTAACTTCCTGAGGACAGGTTGAATTCCGAAAGGAATGACCATCTTTTCTGTGGGAACTCTGAATGTTAGGTGAATAAGGAGAAAAATACAAATAAGTAAAAGCCAAAGATAAACTAAAATATAACAATAAAAGGCACCTAAACAAATGCAATAAAAACAAATCAAAGAGGCAAAACAAATTAAATTAAACAATCACACACAAAACCAATAGACATTTATGAAAGCCACTTCTCTCGGCAGGGCGCCTGTGCACATTGATGATTGAGTAATCCATTAAGAAATGTTGAGCAGCACTGTCTTCATTTCTACAGTTTTGCAGATTTAATGAGGTTCATGCACTCATGATCATGAAGCTCTTGCTCCTCTAGCAGTGACAATTGGAAAATACTGGACAGAGTCTTTCTGGTGCACTTGCAGTCCTCAAACACAGCCCCCGGTTTGCTTAACTCACTGTGGACAGCAGTGGCAAAACTCTCCCCTGACCTTTGCTGCACAGAGAAGGCAATAAATAGGGAAACTCAGAAGATAGTAGACTGCTGGAGCTCCCTTCCTAACAGCACTGTGGATGTACCTACACCACATGGACCGCAATTATTCAAGTTGGCTTTGCCAGTACCTTCTCAAGGACAGTTAGGGATAGGCAATAAATGCTGGCATTGTCAGTGATGCCCACATCCCAAGAACGAATAAAAAGGTGAACAGCCTAAAGCTGTACTGTTCGATGCTTTTGAAATGTAAGTAATCTTTTGTTTCAAATTACTACTGCTGCCTTAAACCTGATTGCTTAAAGCTAGTTTCATTCTATCTTCTATTATGAGGGCTGCCTAGTAGATACATCCTTGCATAGCAAATATCTGTAGCATGACAGCGATCATTCTTTAATCAACGCAGGTAATTGAATTTCCCCACAAATCACTGACAAGAATAATTTGGCAATACCATATTTACTACACCACAAATCCAATATTGCGTTAGACTTTGTGTCACAAAATCTATATTCCTCAGGCATTGTGTCAAATCATATCTTTAAATAGCAGAGGATAAAGGTGTATTTAGAACATATATATGTAGATTGTAAACATTAATAATTTGCATTTGGTGAATTTAAGGCAACAATGCTTCTCAGGCTCATGGCATCAATTGAGCCATTGGTTGAATTGCTGTATATATATATATATATATATAGAGAGAGAGAGAGAGCCACAGTTCTTCTTTTAATGGACATCTAATCTTATTTTTCTCTCTTGTACACTTGCCAATGGATTTACACCGTTACTTGTGCCGCAGCCAATTAGACAGAAAAAATAATGGAGTGAATGACCAGAAAGTGATCTGATTTATGGCCACACATGAAACTGAGCCTGAGAGGTCAATCATTAAATCATTAAAGATGTGGAGCCTTCCCTCAACAATCTGGAAATTGTTCTAAGAGTATTTTCTTTCGAAATCTCTCAGTTTTTGGCATTCTAATTTTGCTAGATTTCCCATGCAGAGTGTTGTCAGTGTCTGAAGATAAATACCATTTGGGTTCCACTTAATTCTCTCTGAAAAGAAGGTAAAAGCATTTCAATGGTTTATCCACTGGGCATTCACCTTGATTTGTATGGGTGTGCTGGTTAGCTTAGGTGGCTAGCATGGTGGATCAGATTAGTACCAATAACATAGGGTCACTTGTCTTTACTGAACAGGTTTACCATTCAATGGAGCAGACAAGTTCCCATAGTTGGGGAAGTGCAGGTAATGAGGAAAACATGAAAGGAGCATTTAAGTATCCATCTTGCCAGTGTCTATGCTGGAGAGTGTGATGTGTGGTTATTGGCTGAGGGTATTCTGGGGCTGTCATATCTGTTGTGGTTGAATAGAATTGATGTCCTGATCAGACTCAAGCATGAAAGATCAGCATTTGAATGTGGTATCAGAGGATTGTTACTGTTTGTGAAACTGCACCTCAGCACGAGTCACTACTTGCAGGGGAGAAGAGGAAAATTAGAAAGAAAACAATAATTTTGAAAGGGCTATAATTAACTAATATTTTACAGTTTATAAGATGCATGCATTTAAATATTCTGCACTGATAACATGAAGCTGAACTAATATATGATTGAAATTTCAGCTACCAAATTAATACAATTATGTGATGTGACATGAACCACACAGACTAGGGAGATGGCTTGGTCTTTGCTAAATTAGCTGATCTCATCCTGGACAGGAGCAGCAGTAATACAGTTGGCTTCAGTTTCTCCTTACTATGCAGTGGGAAAAACAGCCAAACAGATTGTTATCTAGTGAAAGTGTGAAGATGAGGATAGCATGTGAAGATGTGGGGAGTCTGCTTCACTGCTATGACTACTCAGCTAATACTGTTGGAAAGTGTGTACATATGGAGAGCTGTTTGGGATTGGCCTTGTGGCATCTATGACTGAATAGTGCCCAGGATTACACATGAAAAATAACCGTTGTATGAGATACTGAAGGGTAATTTGCCATACATTGTTGTAAGTCACTGTGTGCTTAAAAGAGAGGAAGAGTGGTGTAAAAAAAAATCAGTGGCAATGTTAGACAGAGACAACTCTTGCTGATTTTGGACTGGAAGTTCTGAGTCTCAAAATTTCTAAAATTTAAATGGGGTACTAGAATGTAAGTCAGCATTAAATGGTTTAAAACTGGATCAAGTTCAGTCCAACAGGTAAAGCGAAAATAACATTTTTCTAGCATGTTTCTCTGGTATGCTAATATGAATAATTATTTACAACTCCACAGGCAAACTCAGACAGGTCTAAGAAATATGTGGGAGCTGATTATTGTGTGATTTAAATCGATGGGGGCAATAAAGGGAACTGTCACAATGGGATCAAAAATTCAAGGGGCAGAATTTTCTGCCTGTCGGGTGGGCAGGCCCGACCCAATCTCTGGCGGGTGGGGAGCCGATCCCCGCGGGAGAAGCGGGCCGCACCGCCATTTTATGTGGGCGGGCCAATTAAGGCCAGCCCAGCGTGACGTCTGGCGGGAAGCGCTATGCGCTTCCTGTGCGGGCGGGAGGGTGGATTCCCCAAAAGTGAGAGTGCGCTCTTTCGTGCATGTGCACGAAAGAGTGCACATCTCCCTGAGGCTAAGTGCTGCCTCAGGGAGATCGCTGACACTTTTAAAACTATTAAAAATAGAAAAAAAAAATCCTTAACATGTCCCCCTCATGTGACAATGTCACACGAGATGGGACATGTTCATAATTTACATAATAAGTTTATTAATCTTTTTTAAACCCTGCATAAAACCTCATCCCGCCGGTTGATGAGGTTTCATGTTTTTTCTATTGCCCGCTGGGGCTCCTGGCCTGTCCGCCAACCTTAAGGTTGGATGGGCAGGTCCTTTAATTGTATAATTGATCCTGTTAACGGCCTCAATTGGCCATTGACAGGTCGGTGGGCCCGCAGCTGATTTTGCTGCGCCCCCGCCTTCCTGAAAGGTTTTCCTTTCTGACTGCCTACAGACAATGTTTAGAGCGCATGTAAGGCATGGATGATTCATTTATGTGAATGCATACGTCCCATGCTGAAGTTATGGAGGTCCACTCTTTAAATGGAAGAGTTCGAGAAGACCAGCGGTGGCTCTTGTGAATTGGCTGGAGCTTTTGGGAAAGGAAGTGATTGGCTTTTTGTAGGTGTTTCCCATTTCAGGAGTTCCCCTGATGCCCAGATGCCGAGAGAGAAAGAGTGAGAGGTGCAGAGAAGAGAATGTGTGTTAGAGGATGTACACTGGCAAGAGTATCTTGACTTACTTGGCCATCCTTGTGAGATCATTGACCTCTTGCTATACCATGTGGACTGGAGGTTTTATGTCCTCAGCTTTTTGTTTGCATCACTCTCTCATGCGTTTTCATGCTTAAATACTTTGCTCTTCTGACCCTGACTTCTGACAAATGACCTCCAGGGATATATTCACAAATTGGACATCATTCCAACTGGTGACAATCTGTAGCTGTTACTGTTTTAGCCATTCTTACAGCAAAGTGGTGACCCTCTTTCATTCAGTTACATAAAGACAGCACTGGAACTCTATTTCCTTTTCTCCTGGCTGTCTTGCGAGGAGGGCGACTGCCTCTTTAAGTCGCCATTGCATGGCAAAAGAAGGCTTGGTGGAAAATTATGGTGCTGGATTCTCATTGATGGGTTTAACCTAATACTTACTATGTGAACTATGCAAATCTGCAGGTTGATTTTATGTAGCAAATAGCATGACTTGAAGTTCCATCTCCTGCACATTCATTTATCATGTGATTTAGGATGCTGAGGGCTAAAAACTGGAAAGTAAAATACATGGAGTGTAGTGTATAAATGAATGTCGGCTATAAAGCAATACTTTACAATATTATATAATAACAATACTTTATAAGTTTCTTTAAACTATCAGAGTTCAACATGAAGTAAAAGAGAAAACATAATCCCTTTTATAGATATTCAATGTTACCTCATCAGAAAATCCAAAAGAATAGAAAAAAATCAGAAATCTTAGATTCCTACAGAATTTTGAAACCTGTACTGTAGTCAGAACATACAAATGGCAGAATAGCAGCAGGTTTGCAGTACTCCACACAGCCTCAAGTGTTTGAGGAAATCAAGAATTTTTCCAATAATTTTTCCAATGGAAAGAATGCAGAAAAGATTCCTGATAATGGTTCCTGGGATGAGGGGCTTCAGTTACAAGGACAGATTGGAGAAGCTGGGGTTGTTTCCCTTCGAGAAGAGAAGGTTGAGAGGAGATTTGAAAGAAGTGTTCAAAATCATGAGGGATAGGCAGAGTAGATAGGGAGAAACTGTTCCCATTGGCAGAAGGGTCAAGAACCGGAGGTGAATGGCAAAAGAACCAAGGGTGATGTGAGGAAAACCTTTTTATGCAGCAACTGGTTAAAATCTGGAATGCACTGGTTGGAGGCAGATTCAATTGTGTCTTTTAAAAGGGACTTGGATAAGCACTCAGAGACAATATTTACCAGGCTACAGGGAAAAGGCGGGGGAGTGTGACTAGCTGAGTTGCTTTTGCAGGGCCTTCTTCTGAGCTGTAACAATTTTATGATTCTATGATAATGCAAATTTTGTTGCTGTGTTATTGTATTTAAGAGTTTCAGATTTTTTCCAAGTCAAAACTGTAAATCTGGCATATAAACACAAAATCAGGTTATTTTTCTCCCCCTTTTTCTTTCTTGTGCAGATGTCAGGTGATAACCTCTCGCCCCATTTTTTTGATCAGCAGATGCTGGCGTAATTTTTGTTGCAATTTACAGTTCTCTTACACCCATCTTTTGTTTCCTAACTGGGCCCATTGCCATCCACTTTGCCTTGCACCTTCATCACCTTTGTTATTTAATCATTTATGCACCTTGTCAGAGAACTTTCTTTTTATTCTTTTCTCTCTCCTCCGCATTTCCTTTCCACGGCATTTGCTTAAAATCTGTTACATCTTTTCAAGTTCTGACAAATGTTATTGACCTGAAATATCGGGCTGAATTTTCCCTTGGACATTGGGATCCCAATGTTGGGACTATACATGGGTCCTGAGCCTGCTGGAGCAACTTTAGGTAAGGCAGCCTCCTAACTGGCCACCTCTGTGTTTTCTGCCCAGTTAATGAATGCAGGTAGACCAGGGAGTTGGGGACCGGGTAGGGAGGCTTGCAGCAATGTCTGGATGGCAGATTCACTGGGAGAGGCGAGCACTGCTGCAGCAGAGGGAGACCTATGGGGTCCTCAAATTGGAGGCATTCACAAAAGCCTCCCTCTTCTGAGGCGAAAAGGATGACAAAGCACCGTGAGGATCCTTAGGATGGTGGGTTGGCTCCCCCACAAGAGTGCCTAGCCTTTCCTGGACCACTGTGTGCATTGCAGCCTGCCAACCTTCTAGCAAGAGGATACCTCCACAGCATTGCTCGACTCCAGACACAGCCCATGTGATGCTGGGTAGTTGCAGCACTGGGGAAAATGACCCTCACTTGAGCCTCAATTGGCTTAATTGCCTGCCTACCTCCACGTAGTTGACTGCTGATTCCTGTGGCAACTCGCCCTTGGAAAAGTCACTCAGAGGCAGCAGAGAGTTGGGGAGATGCTCTAACAGGGGAGATGTTCTAACAGGGTATTCCGCTTTTCCAGACAGCCCCCGCATCTAAACCCTTCTTCACAGGGATTGGAAAATCCATCCAGTTAACTTGTCTTCTCTTTCCAAAGGTGTTGCCTGACCTGCTGAACCTTTCCAGCATTTTCTGTTTTGATTTCAAATTTCCAACACCCACAATATTTTGCTTCTGGTCATACTGTATTTGGGTGTATGAGGCGAAGTTGCCTGTTATTTTCTGAATGTACATTTTAGGCATTCTCTGTATGAATTATTTAAACATGCTGACAATCAGAGTTGGGGGACAATGGGGAACAGAACAAATAGCAAGTGTGCTGGGAAAAGTGGATTGAGGACAAGTTTTTTGGTCAGTAAGTAGTGATCAAAACTGTGAGCCAGCTGACTGCTTAATTAATACTGGCATGCCTCTGCCTAAGTCTGAATTGTCCTACATACGAGACCCACCATTAAGGGAGTCCAGTTTATCCTGCTACAGATTCGGAACTTTAAAATCGGAAAATTTCAAGTAATAATTGGGAGTTAGATTTTGGATTCTATTCAGCAAGTGGTTCTCAATCTAGGTTCTCACCTTGTGGATCCACTTCATAACATTTATTGGCCGTGGCATTTAGGTTGGCGAGCGGGAGGAGGGTGGGGACCCTCGCCAACGCGTAAAATGACACGGGATGACGTTGGGTGGATCTTCAATTTTCAGGTTGGTGGGGGCACAGCCGAATCAGCTGTGTGCCCGCCGACCTGTTAACGGCCTATTGACGCCATTTAAAAAGTAATTGAAATAATTAATGGACCTGCCCGTCCAACCTTAAGGTTGGCGGGCAGGCCGGGAACCCTGGCGGGCTTCAGAAAAAGTGTGAAACCTCATCCATGGGCGGGATGAGGTTTCATGAGGGTTTTAAAAAATTTAATAAATGTTTGATTAAAAGTGATGGACATGCCCCAACTCATGTGACAGTGTCACATGAGGGGTCATGTCAGGGAAATTTTATTTTTGCCCTTTCACCATTTTTAAATTTGGCGCTGATCTCCCTGAGGCAGCACTTAGTCTCAGGGAGGTGAGTGCGCTCTTTCACACGCATGCGCGAAAGAGCATACTCTTGGCTGAGGGATTCCGCCCCGCCTGCACAGGGAACGCATAGCGCTTCCTGGCAAACGTCACGCTGGGCGGGCCTTAATTGGCCCACCCACATAAAATGGCGGCACGCTCCCAGTTAAGGGCAACGATCGGAGGCGTGCCCACACGCGCCCGTTCCTGCACTGCCCCCCTGACGGTGGGGAGGATTCTTCCCATTGTGTGGGATTGCAGCACTGGATGAATTACAAACCCTACTGTATGGGAACAATATTGTTAATAAAAAGCTTGGTATGGGTAAAAATGGTTCATTTCCTTGAGAGAGGTATCATAGATCTGAATTCTGTGTATAACCTGAGATGATATCATCCAATTCAAAAATGATGTTACATATGAAATGATCATTGAAATCATAAATAAGCAAGACTCTATGAAAAACATGATGGCATTTTAAAAATAACCTAGCAATTCATAAGGACAATAATTGAAGATAATAGAGAAATGAAATAAAAATGTGACCATTAATGATCAAAAAGTTATAGATTTTACAGGTACATAATTTCAGAATAGGGCACAGTGTGGCTTCGATAAGCAGAAGAATTAATTCTAGCTCAGTAGCAACAGTTTATTGATTATTCATAGCTCTGGAGGTGGAACTGCTCATGCATTATTTAGTGGAGTTCCTGACTGGGTGATGAAGAAAACTAGCTGGAAGCGCTTATAACAGTAGCAACACAAGTGAAATAGCACACCGAAGATGTTTTATTAGCATTAATAAAAAATATTAATTTCAGTTGTTCCATTGTTCACATACATTTACATTTCAAAACTATAGTGGAAACAGTCTACTTGTTACAGTGATGTAGCCTTTTTTGTTGAGAAGGTTGCCTGCACTTATTTTCAACATCGTTGATTTTCATGCTGATTCTAGTGTATATTTGAATCATGTTGCAAAAAGGATTTTCTTCTGTCTTCCAAGATACTACAAAGCATCTGTGAAATGAATCATGCTGTGAACTGTAAATTTACAATACGGTCATGAATAAAACATAGACAATCTCCAAGTCCACAGAGCAGCAAGAAATAGGGTTCAAGAAGTCAAGACCCAAATTGAGAACAAATCTCTATTGAAATGAAGCTACTCTGGTACAGTGGAATTCTATTATAGAACATGGGATGGGAGCAGATAATGGAGTGGCATGAAACAATATTCTGCCTTCGTGCTTCTGAGTTTTAAACACATAAAATTGCTGCTAAAGTCCAATTTTATATCACATTTTGCCATAACGCAAAATGAATTTGCCATTTGACTGATGCAGCATTACCCTAAGATGCAACTTATGAAAACAGTGTGAGATGATGTCAGAGAGTTATTCTAACACTGTTTCAGAGTGTTATGTGACTGCAACAGACAGAAAGGAAAGTTTAACGAGTTTACCTGTGGGAATTTTCTAAGCTTAATTTTTCACTTCTTTAATATTAGCAAAGTGGCACCCCGATGTTCCATTCTGTTGCCAGTTGTAGAGCCCTATGTGCAAGTTGCTCTGCTCTGCCTGCTGTGATATCACTGTAGAGTTGGCAGTGTAGCTTGGGTTTGTTCCAATGCTCTAATCGAATGCAGTGAACTTCAGTTATAATTTTACAGCTTTTTTGTACAATCGGCTGAACCAGACAAAATAATTTTTTTGCACCAAATGTATTAAAGGTAATGCATGTTTTATCAATTATGCAGTTATTGTGGATGACAGCATTGGCTTGGATATTTAAGAAACTTTTCCCAGACTGGCTAATCTTTTTTTGGTTACTTTTGGACTAATGACTAGCCCATTTATTGTGCACAGGTGTAATTTGCTGTCATGACTACCAAGCAGCTCTGCTGCTACCATCTGAGAGAAGTTAGGTTCATGCAAGTAGCTTGTTTCTCTAGAGAAAACTCATTTTGAACAGCTAAAGGTTAAACCAAATTTTCAATTGTCCATGGCACTTCTTTTTAAACTGTGCAGCGACAATGACTATATTCCTTGCAGCATTTCATGTTGAAATTAGTTAATCTAATTTATCAATCTATGGAAAAATAAGGACAAGATCCTTTAATAAAGGTATTTTATTCAGTGAGATTTTGGTTTACATTAGTGTTGAGTTTTCCTTTTAGCTTTTGATGCTCCCTTCCTCAATTATAGCAAACATCAGTTACAATGGACAAATCAGACGCGTCTCTTATGAATGGCTTGTTCTGCGTTGGTTTCAGGCTGTGTCCTTAAATCTAAGATCCTGTAAGTAGAAAGGAAATTATAATCTCCTCCATTGAGCTCAAGCCTAAAGAGCCAGAGTTAAATTGGAGCAATTTTCCATTCCATCTCAAGGCAATTTCACTGTTCCTTCTTTGGGTGGCCAAAGTAACTGAATCAGGCTGAAATCTCATACCTTTATGCAAATAGAGGTCCTACAACATACATAGGACCCTAATGTCATTTCACGACCGCCAAGCGGGCTATCCACCACACTTGCCCATTTGGTGAAACCTAGCCTGCAGAAAGAAGAGACTTTGTGTGATTAGTGGGGTAATGAGGAACAAGAGTGTCCCTCCAGGTTAAGCAAGGAATGTCTGCTTGGGCCTTTTACTGTGACTTACCTGGGGTTAGGTGTTCTGATATTCAACTGCTGGCCTTGTGTCTCTTTCCATTTGTTTCATACAGTTGGATAGCCTGATGCAAAAAAGGGCTGGTTGTTAAATTACTAAATGTGAAATAAAACATTTATCTTCATTTATTAGAGAAGTCAAATTTTGAAGGCATGGTAATTATAATAAAGAAATAAATGTTTGAGTTTATGCACGTTTGTAGCTTTTTATATAGTCATAAATCTGAGTCTAGTGCCTGCAGCCCTTGTGACTGCACTATTACTTTCTCCTCACATTTAAAATGTCACTTTAGAGCAGCTGTCTGATTTCACAAGATCAACTCAAATTAAGCTACCGTAAATAATCGAACACAGGTTTAAAATATAAAGGGCAGCAATTGTGAGTCGGAGTTTTTCCCTGGTCCACAGTGATAACACAGCATAGCTGCTATGAGAATGTTAAGTTATTTCTGATCCACGCTTATCTCTGATGGGGTTCCAAGGTGGAAATAGAGTCTCACAAAAATACAGCTATGGTGCTTACCCAACTTCAGAATGAAAGCTAAAACGGATCAAACCATTTGAGTGTAAGACTACAGGAGCTCTGTTACATAGGGGTGAATTTTGTTCTTGGCGAGCAGGGGGCAGGGCCCGCTCGCCAAAGCGCAAAATGATGCGGGATGACGTCGGGCGGAACCCCCGATGTCATCTCGCCCCATTTAAATTTTCAGGAAGGCGGGGGCACAGCGAAATCAGCTGCGGGCCCGCCGACCTGTCAATGGCCAATTGAGGCCATTGACAGGATCATTAAAACAATTAAAGGACTTGCCCGTCCAACCTTAAGGTTGGTGGGCAGGCCAGGAGCCCCGGCGGCAAGTAGAAAAAACATGAAACCTCATCCACCGGCGGGATGAGGTTTCATGTAGGGATTTAAAAAGTTCAATAAAGTTTTAGTGAAATTTATGAACATGTCCCATCTCATGTGACATTGTCACATGAGGGGGACATGTTAAGGATTTTTTTTTTCTATTTTTACTGTTTTTACAACTGTCAGCGATCTCCCTGAGGCTGCATTTAGCCTCAGGGAGATGTGCGCTCTTTCGTGCGAAAGAGCGCACTGTCGCATTTGGGGAATCCCCCCCACACAGGAAGCGCATAGCGCTTCCCGGAGGACGTCACGCTGGGCAGGCCTTAATTGGCCCGCCCACTTAAAATGGCGGCGGGGCCCACTTCTCTGACGGGGATCGGCTCCCCACCCGCTGGAGATTGGGTCGGGCCCGCCCGCCCGACAGGCAGAAAATTCTGCCCAGAGTGTAAAAAACCTATTACTCCAAAGTATTTTCCAAAGCACTTTTCAAAAATATGTTAGAAGTGTTTTACTATGGGGTCGCTTTGCTTGCGAGCCAGTTGCATGCTTATCTGTCAGCAGGCGAGTCGATTACAATATACTGAAGACACAGAAACCAATATGAAATCAGGTACATACTACTTATTTACACAAACAACAGAACACTAACATGATGTGTGCTTCTCCAACCAGACCCTTCTCTAGACTAACATTAACATGGTAGCCCACACTACACAGCTATTGGGTCTTATAGTTGTGTGGTCAATCTGCTCAGGGTCTCTTAAAGGCATACTACACCTCGGATTACCACATAAGTATTTAACATCTGGAGACAGGATGCAATGATTGCACATTCTTAATTTTTATTAGTGAGCAGTACGTCTCGCTTAGGTTCTTTGTATATTGCACCCTGAATAACTGATGACCATTCGCTTGGACACTTGGCTAATATGGGTAGACCTAATGGTCTTAATCAATCGTATAATCCTTGCCAGTAGTTATTTTTCATTGATAGTACTTCTAATTACAAATATCATAAAATAAGGAGTCTATTGCGTTGGCAGATCCAGCAGTAAGATATTGCAAATGTAGAGGAGGCTAAATTGGGATCAGACTTGACATTTGAACAAGGACACCCTTGTTTGTGTTCACTCAGTTCTCACTTGACACCTCCTTGTGGTGGTGAGGGAGAGGATGAGGCATGATAGCGCAGATGTAAGACAGGAGAAAGAAAGATCAGTAATCTTACTTGTATTGTAGGGAAATTTAAAATTTATTCTGAATAAATATATTGCTGTTAAAAATGATATGCAGAATGTGGTGACTTATAAATAGTTTAAGCTCTGTGGAAAATTCCTACCACTGATTTCTCTTAGGTTCCTCCCACGCAACAGAACTGTTTGACTAATGTCTCACAAGTCCAGGGCACAGGAGAGAGCATTGAAATGGCATGATTAAATCAGATCTAACTTTTGTTATAGAAACACAGAGACAAAAACTGGCACATCATGTTGAGTATTGAACTGGATTCAGACAATCCCAAGATTTTTATTGGTACTTATAACAAAACTATCAATGTCTTTTTTAAATCTAAGAAGACAACACACTGAGCATGAAACAAACAACAACTAGTATAGTAAACTATTAAAAAAAAACATTATTTCTATTCTATCTGCTTCACTACCAAATGAGAATTAAATTTGCTGGTGTTGCCATTCTGTTGACACAATTTGAATTATCATTAAAGATGAGTATAAAGGAGGGAAAGGCTAGATCCACAGTTTGTTCTCCGATGATGTATTATATGGAATTCAGGAATTTAATGAGCAATGTCGTATAGTGGTTACATTGCTGGACTTGAAATCCAGAGAATGTGAGTTCAATTTCTACCATAACTATTTGACAATTTGAATTCAGTTTAAAAAAAATTTGAAAATTAAAGGTGGTTGGATTGTCATAATGCCCTTTCGGCATGGAAAGCTGCCATTGTTAACCAGTCTGGTCTATATGTGACTCCAGTCACACACCAATGTAATCAACTCTCACCTGCTCTTTGAAATGGCCCATCACATTGCTCCAAGATGGCCTACCATCACCTTCCCAGGGCAAACTAGGGTTGGATAATAAATGCTGAGGGTGCCAGTAACCCACAAATCCTGAGAATGGCTTTTTAAAAAAATAAGAAGTTGTAGATTTTCCATGAAAACTACACATCTTAGCACTGCATATCCAATGTTCTTGAAGGAAAATAGTATTGATTATTCTGACCAATTTAGTATGAAAATGAAACTTTGATATCATGCTATGGGCTAATAAGTCTGATGTAGGTACTCGCTGTCCACACGTTTGATTAGTTATGTCCCAATTATATATATTTATGGAGTGTATTCAAGCTAAAAATCAACCTTAATAAATAGTCACAAATTTCAGTTTAGACTACAGGTAAAAATATAGATACTGAAACTAGTAGAATGTTTCTTGATGTTACATTGAATTATATTCTGAATATTCTTTTTAGGTGAAGCTATGAGAAGACTGTAATATCAGAATGTTTCCAAGACTAATTATTGAACTGTAATGAAATAATGCATTGTTATCCAATTCCCATGTTTGAAAGATAAGACATGGCAAATGAAGTTGTAATGATAGTAATGATGTCTCCTATTCATAGCACTTCTGGTTATTAACCTTTTGATGCCTGCTTACTTCTGACAAAATTTCACAGAACGTATAAAGGGCAATTTTAGAAATTCTTATTTCCAGTGCGGAGGTTTGCCTGCTGGGAATGCACGTTGGAAATTTGGGAACTGAGTTCATCAGACCTTTCAGGATTTTCTGTCCACGCTGGGAGCTTGAATTAATAAAACGTACCCTGTGGTCTTCAAGACTGCAGCTGACAGAACTGATTCTCTTTGGTTGGTTAATTAACAAAGATTGTAAGTGACCTGTTGACAACAGCTACTTAGCTCCAGTAGCTTCTACAGTACATAATGTTCCCAGAATCTGAGGTATAAATTCCGCTCTGTAGTCTGTGATTTATCATCTGTTAAAGTCACTGGACAGAAAATAATAGGTTGGTGAGTGCAAAGATAAAATTATTACCTCATTCTGCCTGCTTTTAATTATACTGTTCTCATTACACTAAGCAGATGAGGATGCACTAGCATAGTGATTATGTCACTCAGTTAGTAATTCAGAGGCCTGGACTAATAATCTGGAGATGGAGTTCAAATCCCATCATGGGGCAGAAATTTCTGCTCGGTGGGCGCGTGTGAAGCGTCGAGTGTGCTGACATCAATGCGCAGCCGTGCTATAGTTCGGTCGGCGGGCACGCGCCCGAGCTGGCACTGTTGAGGCCATTAAGTAATCAATTAAATTAAAATTTTTGCTGCCAGTGCCTGTCCAACTTAACGGTTGGCGGGCAGATGAAAAGGCCAAGCGGCCTTCCCATTCTTAAGCAAATAAAATTAAAATAAAAACTTTAATTTTTCATTAATAACATATGCCTGCTCGTGTGACAGAGTCATATGAGGTAGTATGTTTCATTACATTTTTATTTTTAATTTTTTTAAATATCTCTTCATCACCCTGAGGCATCTCTGTGCCTCAGGGAGATTATGAAGCGCTCACTCGCGCACATGCGCAAATTTCGCACTTGGCCTGCTTGCCCTCCTTCCAACACCCATTCCCCCCCAACGCATGGGCAGCACTCATGCTGCTGCTTGCGTTTCACGCTAGATGGGCCTTTATTGGCATTTACTTAGGTGGGATGGGGGCGTACCTGAACCCCACCGCCTTCCCACCTCTACCAGAATTAACTTTTGGGCGGGAAGGCCCATGGTTGAACTACCTGCCCCAATGCCAATTGGTCATTAAGTGGTCATTAATTGGCCACTTGAGGGCCTCATCCTGTGGCTGCTGGGATTAACCCAGTGGCATGAATGGCAGCTAAAACTGTGCAGCCAGCTTGTCATCTCTTGGGTGGGGGAAGGGTCCCTCGATCAAATAAGACACTCGTTGCCTGATTGAGGACTGGACATTAGGAAGGGGGCAAGCTGAAAGCCACCCTCCTGCTCTTGCTGCCGACCCCCTAGCACCCCTCTCGTTGCAATCACCACCCCGCGTGTAACCTTTTTACCACAGAATTTAGTCTCAGCCTTCTTTTTGACTTCACTGTCGGCCAGACTTCTCTCAGATGCAATCTCAACTTAACTTAATTCAGTAGTTTTGCTACCCATGATTTCATTATCTACTCGCATCTTGGAAAGTCCTTTGGCTTTTGCTTTCAAAGCCTCTTTAGATTCATTTAGCTGATTGTTCAGCTCTTCTGCCTTCTTCTTGTATCTGTTGGCTTCCTCCTGGAAACTTGAACATTGCTGCGTCTTCTCTGCTGACTGGTTCTTCAATTTGTTCAGAGATGTGTTAAATCCTTCCTGTTTCTCTTCGTAACTTTTTAGAGCCATAAACTTTGGCCAGAGGGATTCTTGTCTTTTAACAGGTTTTCCTTTTTTTGTGAAGTTCGTTCACCTCATCTTGAACTCTGTCATTCAGCAGAGCCTCTTTGGGCTTCTTCTGCTGTTCTTCCATGTCATTGTTTACGACTGTCTTCATTTCTTCAGGTTGCTGAATGGCCACACACTCTTTTTTCACCTTGTTGTGGTCCTTGGACTCTCCAGGCTCTTTCTTCCCAACTTTCATGTTGAATAATGAATAAATGTCAGAATTGGTTGTTTTGGGCTCTTCTACACTATAGGCTTCATTGGACTCGTTTGTTGTTTGGAGGCCTCTTTAAATCTCGCTTTGCACTGTCTCATTATGTGTCCACTTCTGTGACAAATAACATCCTACTTTTTAAAATTGCCAATCGCTAGAAGACTGTTTCCACATTGATGAGTTATTTTTTGAGTTAGTTGCTAAGCTATTTCCTCTCATTTTGTAGTTAGCGAGGGCTGTTTCCTGCTTCACGGCGGAGTCCTAGCTTTTCGCACCACTTCCAGCTGACTGTTCCCGCCTGATTTGGAGCACAGCACCATTTTGCACCCCATGAATTGCTTGTGAATCCCTTACATCACTTTCCATCACCATTCTATTTCTAATGCTTTGTTAAAATCATGATTCACTAAAGCAGCTATCTTTGCTATAGTGCCTTCCTGCATGCCACATACTAAATGATCTCTGAGCACTTCATTTGAGGTTTCACTGAAATCATAGGCCTGGATTTTACATTGGTCGGATGGGCTCGACATTAAGGCCCACCCAGCGTAATACGCGGCTCCGGCATCAGTGAGAAGGGGCGGGCCGGGGCGGGAGCTCAATGTCCGCCGGCTCCAATTACGACCCGGCGGCCTATTCAAAAACGGCCGCGGCAGTCATGCGAAGGCTGCCAAATTGCTCGGAGGACCCTAGTTATGGAGAACCTCAGTGCTGAACACATCAGGCGGGAGGGCAGGTCAGCGGGGCAGTCGGCCCCGTGTTTTTCCGACAAGTGTCTCATTGCCTTCCTGGGAGAGGTGGCAGCACGCCGGGATATACTTGTCCTCAGGGATGGGAGGAGGAGGCTCCCCCCCCACCTCACTACAGCAATATCATTACCAGGTTTGGCCTACATGTGACAGTAGATCCCGAGCAATGTGGTTGACTCTTACAACAATTCAAATAGCCTAGCAAACCATTCAGTTGCATCGTATCATTATGACAAACTATAATAAGAATAATAAAATTGGGCGGCTCACATGGCGGGCGGAATCGTCCATGCCCGCTAGCGTTGGGTGTGCTCAGTTGTGTGAGTGGACAATATGGTGAGAAGGCCAAAAATTGGTTTTGCGATGTCTTGAAACCAGTTTGCGATCGTCTGCTCAGCCCGTTGGTTGCGGGCCGCGTTCCCTGCCATCAGACGTTGGGAACCTTATTGTAATACATCAGTATATCATTTATAAGGCATCCTGTCAGGCTCATTCCCCCCCGTTAAATCTTCTTCCCACGTCGGCGAGAAAACACACCATGTTGACAACTGTGATGTGTAGAAATCGAAACTTACCGCCAGGGCCTTGCTCACATCGCAGACACCTGAAGAGCAGAAGATGCTGGAGCCCAACAGCAATGACACACTGGAGGAACGTCCATGGCATACTGGACGGATTCTCATGGACATGGCTCTGTTGCGAAGCAGCTCACGGAAATTGGAAAGTCACTGTTGATGCTCAGAATGGATGGTGGTTGAGGGGGCAGGAGAGAAAGGTCTCGGATCTACTGGGAGGAGAAGAGGTGTTGGGGGGGTGAGGTTGGGAGGGGGGAAATGAAGGTGTCGGAGGTGGCGAGTTTGGGGGGTTAGTGAAGGTATCAGGGGGGTGAGGTTGGGAGGGGGGAATGAAGGTGTCGGGGGGGCAAGGTTGGAAAGGGGAGGGAGTACAGGGGGAGGTGTGAGTTACAGGGGAGAAGAAGGCAGCTGGGGAGCTAGGTGTGAGGGAAGGAGTTCGGAGGGGGCAAAGAGTGCGGAGAGGGGAGGGAGTCCATGGGGGGAGGAAGGAGTGCAGAGAGACCTCAAAACCTCGGCTCTCCAAAGGACCCAAGCCGAGGGCACTAGAGGCAACAGGGCCAACCATTGCACAGGCTGTCTCCACCCCTGCTGCGGATGTCAGGGCGGTATCTAGAAGAAGTGGTAGACCTAGAAAAGTGAAGAATTTTTAATTACAAGTGGTTGCACAGGTGAATACATTTTGTCACTTTATAATCTGAAAATGTATTTACTTTCACTGAATAATGTGTAATAGTGTCTTTCAACTTCATTGATAGGCTTCGCAAACTTCTTCACAGCCCCTCAACCTCAAGCAGTTGAACTGCATGCAACTGGCCCAAGGGTAATTCTGGAGGGAGAAGTGTGTGGCAGGGCCTTTTGGAGCCTCATGCAAGGTTTCTCCAACGCACATGGAGCCTTCCTCCATCACACTCCTCAATATCCTGAGCATTCTCAATGCTGCCTGCTGGGGTTTGCTTTCAGTTGTCCATCTGAGCTGACCTGCATCTCCGCCCACCCACTGATCACACTCCCATGCAGCACCTGGTCTCGTCCAACACAAGGCTCTCGCATGGGCCTGATTCCCAACACTCATCTCAAAATAAATACAAATTGCAAATAATTGTGGCAGCTGCTTCAAGTTTCCCTCTGGGATTTGAGCAGTTTGGCATTTACCACCTGCCTGCCATAACACAGCGCCAATGTCCTGCAAAAGAGGACAGCCACCCAGTACTGCTAGAGGATGAATGTCTTATCTGTTCCGCTGGATGGCATTAGGAGACCCTCCCACTTGACCAAGGTGCCCTGGACGGAGATTGCAGAGCTGTGGAGTCCAGCCAGGGGTACAGTGCTTCAAAACGATGAATGACCTTCTCTGATCAGCCAGGGTAAGTGTCAATGTGGCATTGCATCAAAGAGCCTCATGAGGGTATCAAATAAAGGGGCTTTTCAAGTGGGGAGAGAGGCTAGGTTGGAAAATGTGTGATCATCAACAGCCCAACATGGCAAAAGAGACCAGACCGTGTGACAGTTGTGCATGATAAGATGATTGGGTACCAAGTAGGATGTGTGGCCAGTATGTGCCATGGGGATGCATGTGATAAGTAAGTTCAGTGTCTCTTGACATGCCATTAAGTTTCCACTTTGTCATGCAGGATAAGGAGACTTTCAATGCAGGGAGAGGACCAAGACTGGAGGAGGAGTGCCTGAACTGAAAGTTCTAATGCCATGTGAGGAAAAAGCCTTAGAGATTTCAGGTAAACAGGGAAGCCACTCTGTTGCAGCCATTGAGGCTGGACTAGCCAGCAAGCTGAGTGAGAATGCCTCCAACATGGTGTTGAGTCATTGGCACACAAGGGACATGTGTGAAACTGTGGTTTCCTGATACACTGAACTTCCCCTTAATGTCTTTCTTGTAGCTCTCCACTGCAGGTCATCGTCATAGGCAAAGAAGGCCAAAGCCTATAGTGGAAACCAAAGACTCTATCTCTGATGAAGACCAACAAAACCCAGAGCATGGACAGTCACCTGCCCCTCCCTCATTCTACAGCAGCTCAGTTACACTCACACAGATTTTGGAGGGTTTGTGTTAAGAATCAAGGAAACATGCTGGTGATCATGTCACAGACACACCCCAGCAGCTGAGGGAGGCTGTGTCAGCCATGGTCCCTGACAGTGGGAGGACTGTTGGGAATCGGCCCATTCTGAGCCCCAGCCTGATGGACAGGCCTCTGGACCCAGCCACAATAAACCTGCTGGGGAATCAGAGACAGGTAGGGGAAAATCTGGGAGGGGTGCAAGAGGACATGTGGAACCTTGTGTGGATGGTGCCATTGCATACTGAGAGGGAGGAGGGGTGTCAGACAGCAAACCTGGGGATATAATTTCAGGGCATTCCCAGGGTGAGCAGACACCCCTCATATCTTCTGCCAGTGACCTCAAATTCTCCAGTAGGTGAGGCTGAGGAGGGTGCCCCTGCACTCACGGCCTCGGACTACCAGAGTACATCCACCAAGATCATCGCAGACAATGGGGCACTGCTCTCATACAGCCTACCCCCTCATCAGCTGCTGATGTCAGCATCGCACCAAGGCATATGATATTATGAGGGTACAATGGTGGCATGGGTGTTGAAACACTGTAACGTTGTACACATGTATATACATCATTATAGTTTATTCACTTTATTATTGTGTGCATCATGTGCATTTTTTGGGACATCCACATTCAGAGGGCACATTGCACTGTCATAATTCACAATTGGCTATCGTTGCTGAATGAAGGGTAATGAGGGACATCTCATTTGTGTAGGCAACAATTTGCTAGAGGTCAGTCTTTATTCGATGGTAATGTGTGTGGCATGACTGTTGGCCTGCCAAGTGTGGTACAGTTGCCTTGACACTTGGACGCACAGGACCACACTGCTGCAACGATGCGGCATGCCCTATAGGCCGGAGCCTGGCTCCTTATGAACACCTCCCTCCCCTTATCATTCCCAAACATGCCAGTACTAACTTTTTTGTGCCATTTAAGAAGCCGACCAGCGCCACTTTCTGGTGTACAGTTTGAGGTGCCGAGCACCACCCCCTCCCTCCTCCCTCTTCCTTACCACAAGACCATCCAGCTTCTCCTGCTCCCCTTCCCCTGTACCGCTGAGTTAGGCAAAGACCAAACCTCACCTTAGATTCAAAGATTGAACAGCCTTGCCTGGTGCTTGCCACAAATTGTCAGGAAACAGGAGACATGAGATTCCCGTGCGCCATTGACTTAGGGCCATAACTTTCGAGGGCAATGTAACTGGGATAACCCCAAAGATGCGATGGGGATTCTCCTGCATCCCACCCCCAACCCCTCCAGCCCCCCACCCCCCCTCTCCTCACCTTTCCCTGACATTCCCAGGTAAGGATTGCATGGCAATTGCCTGGGAAGTGCAAACTTCCAATGGGCAATTGCCCTGCGCTAGGAACTATCTGAAAATGTGAGTTTAAATCGCAAACTTCGGATGGTTCTAACTGTATTGCATCAATAGACACCCTGAAAAGGTTAGAAGAATTAAAACCACTTCTAACTTATGGGTAACTATTGCACAGGCCCACACTGACACCCACCCCCAGCACTGGACTCACTCCACCAAACCACCCCTCCAACCGAATTCCCAGGGGACCCCCCATCTCCCCACTCCCCAACTATCCCCACCGCGGGGCTCCCTGCCCCCACTGAGGCTGGTCCTGAATCCCTCCACCTGAGGCCCCAAACCGACCCTGACTCTCCAGTACCCACCCCCCCTTCCCCACCCCCCCAGCCAACTAAGGCCTGATCTGGCCCAACCCACCCCCCCCTCCCCTCTTCCCCTCACCAAGGCCCAACCTGACCTGACCCACCCTCCCCTGAGGCCCAACCCAAACCCCCAAAATCCTACCCGTTTACCTTAAAAATTTGCTTTCTCCCTAGCCTGTCAAATACTTTTAAACTTGGCTGGACCTTTATCTTACTTGGTTTACGGCAGCTAATGCCGCAAAAAGGGGGCGTGGCCTCCTTACATCTAACTTTGCCATGCTCAACTGAAGGCCTCAAGAGCATGCTGCATTGCACAGATCTCGCCCAGCCTGAGTTGGAAGGACGGGGGAGATAGGATTGAAAATAATTCTGAACTGCTCCCAACCCTCAAGCTTGCTGCTTTTTCTAACAACTTTATAAGACTCATCTTTAGATCTAATACTATCCTAAATTTCTTTTGTTAGCCATGGTTGAAACACAACAGGAAAAGCAGCCTAATCATGGCTAACAAAAGGAATTAAGGGTAGTATAAGATCCAAAGAGGAGTCATATAAAGTTGCTGGAAAATGGAACAACCCTGAGGATTGGGAGCAGTTTAGAATTCAGCAAAGGAGGGCCAAGAGATTGACTACGAGGGGAAAAATAGAGTATGGGAGTCAACTTGCAAGGGAAATAAAAGTGGACTGTAAAAGCTTCTATAAGTATGTAAAAAGAAAAGAATTAGTGAAAACAAATGTCTGTTACAGTCTAAAATGGGAGAATTTAAAATAGAGAACTAGGAAATGGCAGAACAATTAACCAACCAATTTAGTTCTGTCTCCACAGAAGAAGACATAAATAACTTCCCAGAAAGGCTAGGGAACCAAGGGCTGAATGACAAAGCGGAATTGAAGAAAATTAGTATTACTAAAACAATAGTGCTGGAGAAATTAATGGGACTGAAAGCCGATAAATCCCCAGTGGCAATAATTAAATCCCAGTGGACTAAAGGAGGTGGCCATGGAAATAGTGGATGCATTGGTTGTCATCTTCCAAAATTCTGTAGATTCTGGAACAGTCCCAGCAGATTGGAGGGTGGCAAATGTAACCCCACTATTTAAAAAAGGAGGGTGAGAGAAAACAGCAAATTACAGATCGGTTAGCTCAATATCAGTTGTAGAGAAAATGCTGGGATCTATTATAAAGGATGTGATAACAGGACACTTAGAAAATATCAACAGTATTAGACAAAGTCAACATGGATTTATGAAAGAGCAAACATATTTGACAAACTGACAGGAGTTTTTTGAAGACATAGCTAGCAGAATAGATAAGGGTCGAGTGGATGTGGTATTTTTGGATTTTCAGAAAGCTTTTGATAAAGTCCCACATTAGGGGTTAGTGTGTAAAATTAAAGCACATGGGACTGGGGGGTAACATATTGGCATGGATTGAGAATTGGTTAGCAGACAGGGAACAGATATTAGGAATAAATGGGTCTTTTTCGGAGTGGCAGGTGATAACTAGTGGGGTACTGCAGAGATTAGTGCTTGGGCCCCAGCTATTCATAATATATATCAATGGTTTGGATGAGGGAACCAAATGTAATATTTCCAAGTTGCTGATGACATGAAACTTGGTTGGTATGTGAGCGATGAGAAGGGTGTTATGAGGCTTCAAGGTGATTTAGACAGGTTGAGTGAGTGGGCAAATACATGGCAGATGTAATATAACGTGGATAAGTATGAAGTTATCCACTTCAGTAGGAAAAACAGAATGGCAGAGTGTTATTTAAATGGTGATAGATTGGGAAATGTTAATGTACAAAAGGACATGGGTATCCTTGTACACCAATCACTGAAAGCAAGCATGCAGGTGCAGCAAGCAGCTAAGAAGGCAAATGGTATGTTTGCCTTCATTGCGATTGGACTTGAGTACAGGAGCAAGGATGTCTCACTGAAGCTGTACAGGGCCTTGGTGAGACCATACCTGGAGTAGTGTGTGTAGTTTTGGTCTCCTTACCTAAGAAAGGATATATTTGCCACAGAGGTAGTGCAGCAAATGTTCACCAGACTGATTCCTGAAATGGTAGGATTGTCATATGAGGAGAGATTGGGCTGACTAGGCCTGTATTCACTGGAGTTTGGAAGAATGAGAGGGGATCTCATTGAAACATATAAAATTCTGACAAGGCCGGACAGACTGGATGCAGGGATGCTATTCCTCTGGCTGGGGGGGGTGGGGGGTCTAGAACAAAGGGGGCACACTGCCGACTGAATTTCTCACATTCGATCCAATGTCAGGAAAACGAGATTTTGGCTCCTGATTAATTGATTACCCTGCCCACCTTGTTTTCTGCTCTTATAAGCCCTATTAACTACTGCTCACATTAAATACTGTGTGTCCATTCATCCTACTTAATTTATACTGGTTGCAGAAACCAGAGGAGTTTGTGGATGAAAATTTTATTGGTCAGTTATGAGCAAGGTAAAAGCCTCACAAACAAAATCAGGGATACATCGTGTCATTAATACACCTACAAGATTTGCCAAACTTACTGCCTGCCAGCCAAGCAGCATTTTCCTGTTCCTCTCCACAAACTATGGTCACAGGAGATGTTAGGCTACCATTTCAACACTATCTAAAAACGATCCTCAGCTGCTCTTGGATAAAGCTGTAAGGAACATTACTTGCCTTTAAATTATTGAAAGATTCCTTACTTGCTGTTCTAGGTTCCAGGCTGTGAAAGGGGATTTGGCTTTGTAGTTGGGTCTTCATGGGGGTGCTTCTAGGAATTCCATTCTGGAGGTAGGGGTTGGGGACGAGGAGGAGGAAGAAGAAGGAGTAAATAGAGTAGTAACTACAGGGAAAGGAAATGGAAGGGTACATGTTAGGTGAAATCCTTGCCTTCCCAATGGAGTTTATAAGCCCAGGAGAGCATGCTTGTACTTTGAGAAACAGTGTAAAATGAGAAAATGACAGAATTGTGTCGCATCCTTTGAGGAGATTTGCAGCGAATTAGCACAATACTGAATGTTGTAGTGAAAGGCACTGCAGCCCTTACTTTCTTTGTCTCTGTCTCCCTCCAGGCTGCCACAGGTGATATTGGCAACATCAGGCAACGGGGTCAAGCTTATATCAAGCATTTGACTGGTGCCTTGTTGACCAGAACTTGGATATTGAGAGGCAGCAGGATAGGGCTCTGGTCTTCACACTTAATGCTGGGTTCCCCAAATCCAGAATATCATTGATTGTATCCACATAATGCTACGTGCTGCTTCTTACAATATTCACTTCTTAAAACAATTCATTTTCATGAATTGTGAATTATATCAGCCAATTAATATTCAATTGCTATGTGATGCCCACAGCAGCTGCCATGACATTATTATATTCTGTCAGTAAATGATTTTTCCCATTGTTTGGCCCTGTACAGTAAGTTAAAGGCATCTGACATCTCTTAGGATGCCCATCCCTAATTGCCTTCAAGAACTGGGTTGCTTGCTAGGCTGCATCAGGGAACAGTTAAGAGTCAGGAGAGTGTTTAAGAGGGATCTGGAAGTCACATGTAGGCCAGGGCAGCATATTTCCTTTCCTAAAGGGCATTAGTGAACCTGATGGGTTTTTACAACAATTGTTTCATGGTCATCATTAGACTTCAATTCCAGGTTTTTATTGAATTCAAATTTCATTATCTGCCATGGAAGGATTTGAACCTGATTCCCCACAGCTTTACCCTGGGTATCTGGAGTACTAATCCAGTGACAATACCATTGCACCACAGCACCCCCATTTACAGTCAGATTCATAGTTGTACTGCAGTCCTTGTCAAGCAGATGATTGTAGTCCTGAAACAATGTGTGGAATTGAATGTAAAAGTAGAATATTGTGGATACTGGAAATGTGAAATAAAAACAGAAAATGCTGGAATAACTCAGCAGGACTGGCAGCACCTGTGAAGAGAGAAACAGAGTTAACGTTTTGAGTCCAATATGTGGAATTTAATGGACGAAATTTAATGTAGCAGGGACCCTGCCCAATGGTTGGAAAGCTGATGGCAACTAGTGGCCAATTTTGGGGGGCTCGATGGGATTAGGTCCCAATTTGGCACTTACCTTCCTGTCATCGCGTTTCCTGGCTTCGTTGAGGGGTATTTCCCTCCAGAAATCCTAATTTGGGGTGGATATCACCCCTCCCCTGCCAACCCCCCCCTCCCCATTGCAGGCCTATCAGAGAACAACAGTTCTCCAGTACAGGCAGCACCACAGGGAGCGGTGGCCACTGCCAGTATTGCAGTGCAGCCCAGGCAGAGGATCACCGATGGAGCCCCTGGAATAAGGTAAGTTGGGTGGGTTCATCAGGACCAAACAGAGACGCCCAATGAGGGGGAAAGAGGGTTAATATTTAGGGCAGACGAGGTCTTCACCCATGGATGGCCCATGCTTTTAGCGGATTTCTTCACTGGGCATGGGGCTGCCCAGGCAGAAGGGACACTCACAACCCCACCTACCAGGCCATAGGGACATAGAACATAAGAACAGGTGTAGGCCATTCAGCCCATCGAGCATGATCCACCATTCAGTATAATCATGACTGATCATCCACTTCAATGCCTTTTTCCCCACACTATCTCCATATCGCTTTATGTCATTGGCATTTAGAAATCTGTCAATTTCTGCTTTAAACATACTCAATAACTGAGCTTCCATGGCCCTCTGGGGTGGAGAATTCCAAAGATTCACAACCCTCTGAGTAAAAAAAAAAAAATTCCTCATCTCGGTCCTAAGTGGTTTCCCCCTTATTTTGAAATTGTGTCCCCTGGTTCTAGACTTCCCAACCAGGGGAAGCATCTTACCTGAATCTACCATGTCTATCCCTTTAAGCATTTTGTAGGCTTCAATGAGATCACCTCTATTTCTTTGAAACTCTAGAGAATTCAGGCCCAATATCCCCAATCTCTCTTCATTTGACAGTCCTTCCATCCTGGGAACAAGTCTGGTGAACCTTTGTTGCACTCCCTCTATGGAAATAATATCCTTCCTGAGGCAAGGGGACCAAAACTGCACACAGCACTCCAGGGGCAGCCTAACCAAGGTTCTATACAATTGAAGTAAGACATAGGCATGGGCCATAGGTTTTATCTGCTGATTAATACCAGTGGCAGCAGAATGAGGCCCTTAATTGGCCACTTCGGGGCCTAATAGCCCTCTGGGTGTAAAGGGTGGCCGTGGACCTTCCCACTTTGGGCTAAATTGGAGGGAGGCTAAGCGATCTCCAACCCGCATCTTCCTGCCACGGCAACCACCACCCCCCCCACCCCCGACCTCTGACCCTCTGAACCCACTTTTGGGGGTTGAGGGCAGGGTTTGGGGGGGAGGGAGGTGGTGAGGGGCTGGTCCATTAAATTCCACCCAATGCTTCAGATGGTTAGACTGGTTTGGTGACTTTGTCCAATACTGCCCAGAAAATGTCCAAGTGTGCTGCATAACTTTTACTGTACAACATGGGATGAGGATCCTTCACCACAGTGAGGAAGAGGACACCACTGACACAGAGGATGGAAAGGAAATAGAAAGAAGTCCACCAGTTCCCCACTGCCAGAGCTGTACAGCTGCAGCTCAGTGAAAGGAACTGAAGCTGAACAATCTTTGCTCCCTTGCATAACAGACTTGTCCTACAATGTAGAGCAACTGCCCAAATATCAACATTTCCATATCTATCATTTCAGATTGAAAATTCATCAGCTATTAAAGGAAAAATCTCCACACGTAAAATTGCAAATAGCATTCTGGTTTGAAAGGTTATTGAAATCCTATATTCTGTCACCCTGGTGTCAGCTCTTGGAACATGTCTCAAATGTTCTTTTACCAGTTCTACCAGTGCTTCTATGCAGTGCTCCTCCAGTGCCTGCAGCTGTGCTGGGCTGCTGCCACTCCGTGAAAGGATAAAGAGATGTTCGTGGTTGAAAATATTTCAGAGCTCAAGCTTGAGAGGACCCAGCTGGAGATTTTAGCAATTCGGCTTCCTAGCACTGAGGAGGACATTGTTTCATGGGGGGGCACAGGGTACAGAGGAGTTGCCATCTTAAGACTTGAGTTTGGAAACTCCTCAGAGCCACTCTAGTCCTGTTGCTGTAGCTTCACTGGTGGCAGGGTTCTTCCTGAGGGCTTTAGGGGCCCTGCTGTCAGGCTCAAATAGGGCTCACAACCTTGCATTGTACTGGGAACAGTAACCAGCTGTGATTTTCATCGAATTAGCCAAATGATAAGAGAGTGGGCTCGCTGTCCATAAAGGATGGGGGTGGCCACTTGAAGCTGGAGGACTGAGAGAGGGCCCTTCTGCACTGAAGAAGCAGCAGTTTGCCTTTTCCAGTAAGAGAGAGGATCAGCAGGTGGTGGGTTGCCTTAAGATGGATAGATTGGGATGTGCACCTGCCTCCATGCCCAGCCCCAGCCTAAAAACTCAGCCTTGGAAGCTCTGTATCTGCAAGTAAGTGGGATTGCCATAACATTTCTGGTGAAGTTAAAGCAGGAGCAGTGCTAAGAAATTTCCCCGCCTGGCATAATTTTCCATTCTTATTGCACAATTGCCCCAGCTATTGAGCTGTAGTTCAGCACTCTCACCTATCTGTGAGAGGGCAGCCCCTAAGAAATTCAAATCATGTCTTTATCTATTTTGATGCTCCACTTCACCTGTGACCAATGAATTGCCCAAATCATTTTCTTCAAACTGTACAGAATTACACTCCATTTACAGGACAGGAACAATTGGGCCATTCAACCTAATTGGTCTTTGCCAGTGATTATGCTTCACATAAGCCTCCTCCCACACTATTTCATCTAACCTTCTCGACATATCCTTTTATTTCTTTCTCCTTCCTGTACTCAACCAACTCTTGCAGTAGCAAACTCATATGGTATGCAAATTCTGGGTTAGTTCCTGGCACCATAAGAATGGGTGATAATGTATCAGCATTGAGGTTTTCAGCTTAAGTTACTCTGTCTCGGACCAGTCTTCAGATAGACAGAAAAATGGGAAAAGGACAAGGGTTATGATATTGTATCAACTGCAATTATATGCCAGACAATTGACTGGATTGTTGTGTTCATGAGGTCAGTAAGTGCAAGATTGAAAGAGTTAAATGGAAAGAAAAGATACCTATAAACCCTGATGTATTACTAGGCTTCAAGTTTCTCCATTTCCAAAGTTGATTGCTGTATCTTTTATATGGTTAGTGCTCCAGCTGTGCTGTTTTTCTCCTGTTGTACGCAATAATGTTTTACAAGAAAAGTGGATGTGGATTGATCTGCACCCTGGGGTAAGATTTTCAACTCTCCCCTTGTAAGAGCTAGCTCCCAAAGATGGAAACAGGAAGCAGCAAGTACAGCCAAAGGAAAAAGTAAATCTGAGGGCTGTAGCAGCTTGGGTTTGAGCACAAGCTGAAAGGTGGTGCAGTGAAGTTTTCCCTGTTAATATGGAAAGGATTAATTGTGCAGAGTGTGGTGATCTTTGAACCAGAAGCAGTACAGTAAGGAAAATTTGTAGCTTTTTTAAATGTCTGTAGAATCTGGAATTGTTTTTCAGAATGTTTGAAAAGGACTTTGCATCAATTGTAAAACAATCAATTGTAATTTTCTTGGATGATAAGAAATACTGCTCCATGTGACCTGGCAACCCTTGACCTGTAAGCAGTACCAACAGGAAGGGTTGGGGGGGGACGCAGCCAGGAGGTGTCAGTTGGTAAATTTTGGTTTGTGGTTCCCCCATGGTGATTGTAAAAGGAACAGATAGGGAGCATCCTTTGGGGATGTGCAGAAAGAAAGAGAAATGTGAAGTGAAGTCTTAACTTGGTACTCCTAGTGAGATCATTAAATTCTTCCCCTACTGCAGCCAGGTCCTAGTGCAAAAACTGTTTGTGCCCGTCGCTGCCTCTTTTCATGCCCGATTACCAAATTACCTTGCACTTGTCAACCTTCCAAGAGGTAAATGACTTTCCTCCTTGCAAGATCTTCATTAGCATTTCTGCGCTTGATTCAGAAAACCTTGGGGCCCTTATGGAAATTCTCTTGCCACAAAATATCTTCCTGCAGCCCCATAGCCTACATTTTAAGTTTAGCAAGAGTAACATATTGTCCCCCTTTTGACTTCCTGCAGGCAATGTTTGATTTCTTATCAAATCATGCACCCACTATGGGAAGAACATTTTCCATTGGCTGTTCACCTGCTGCAAGCTCATGAGGGCTGACCTAGAATATGGGATGGATCTCCCACTGATTCCACCAGGCACCATAACTATTGACTCACCTGCTTCCTGCCGGTTTCACAGTGAGAGGCCAAAATTAATCCTTCTGTTTCAACAAGTAGCTTCTCAGCTAAAATATATCCTGATTGTACACTTTCACACATTTCTATAGGGAGACAAGGATTACTGCAGTGGTGGCAAAACATTCATTTGAAATTCTTGCTGGTAATTTTTCCAGCTGACAGTGTATATATGTTGCTGAGAAATAATTGCCGTCATTAAAACCGCTCTGTGAGGTGAACATGCTAATATTTATGCAGGAAAAATACATCATTCCCTCCGTCCCAATCAACGTGACATAATAATTGTAACACCTGTGAGCCCAGATCATACTAGCAATGCATACTTTATAAGCAAGCTCAATCCTGTTCAAGATATGTTTACTGATTCAGGGGAAAAGTATGTGATTGAATTATTACCATTTTAATGACTGTAAATGGAGATATCTGTACAATTACCTGTCTTGCTCAATCATACTTTATTCTAGATCAGTGCAACATAGAAGCCTTCTGCAAGTGGACATTTTGAATGGGAATTTCCCAGATATAACTTCAAATGTGCCCTAGGCTCAGTTTTCTCAATCAAGATATGGAACCAGACTGGTAGGTCATAAATGCCAGATCTGGGGAAGTATTATATTTATCCATTCTCAGGATGTGGGCTTCACTGACAAGGTTAGCATTTATTACCTAATCCCTAGCTGTCTTGAGAAAATGCTCCTTCACTTCACTTTGTGAGGGAATACAGCTATAAATACAGTTATAAAATTAAGATTGATTCTTCTATGAAGTGGGGATTAAAAATTAAAAGCAGAATTCATCTGCTGGACAAAGGTTCAGAAGTTTATAAACATACCTGGGCATTATTGTGTGCTCAAGGATGCCAACATCCTGTGGCATAAGATATGGTACATCCTCTAACACAAGGAAGTTCCTGAAAAACAGGAATTGGCCTCTACATCACCTCAGCAAAGCCTTGATAAATTGTAAGATGCCACAATCTAATAATGGATAACCTTAAGGATGCCCCTAAATCACTTGTCAACTGAATACTGGAAACTGAGTGTAGCAAGAAAGTGACTACCATCTGCGCCTCTCAGTATTTTGTTTGCTTGAAAGATATTGATTAAGGTGAAGGATGGCAACTAAAACAAAGGATGTTGTCCAGCATGTGTGCTCAACATGCTTCCTGATGTTTCAACTTTTTTATGGTATAACTATTGGAACCACACAGTAGGATTTTTAGATTCATTTCAGCATCTCTCAAGGTAAATCTATAGCTACTGTAGTGTAGTGATAATAGCTCCCCTTTATTTGGGATAGAGGTATCTCGCTAGACTCTGTAGTTTTCTACTCAGGGATTTAAGGTAAATACTGTTTTAAATATTGATGGATAACTTAAACATCTCACTGTGACATTATTTAAACCTGGATTCTCTATTAGAAGCAAAATTAGACTTTTATATCTTATACCTTTTCCTAGAACTATCAATGTTGTGATTGACTTACCATGAAATATGAATTGCATGTTCTGTTCTTCAATAAACTTCTATATAATTTAGAAAATATATTATCTCATATAGTCTTCTGTATCCAAACTTGAGAACCAATCTCTGTGGAGATTCAGTGGAGAGGTACATTATTGAGGAGAGATGCCTAGACCCTTATAATATCCAGTTTGCCATAATCTGGCTAAACCTGTTAAAAAGGCTACCTGGAGGACAACAATTTTCTCTGGTGGTTCCTTTCCTTTGGGAAGCTTTAGATCAGTTCTTCAGACCCATTTAAGTGTCTTTGAGTCCTGCCTTTCCCAACCTTAAGTGAGAATGATTATCTGAGAAGTACGCCTGATCCGTAATTGTCCAAAAAAGGGGCTAGGATTATAATCCATTTAAAGTCCTCCTGGTTCTACAGGAAAGTTTTAAAAATACATTACTTACTATTTATTTGGTGGCTGCTGAAGCATCCTGCGTAGACTAAAGGGATGCTTTAACAGGCATTCAAAGTCTTGAATATATAAATCAGGGACCTAACTCTTGTTTAGATGTCCATGTATGCCAATTTTCAGGGTTTTGTGAACACAATTTGTTAAGTTATGGGCATAAAGAGGCCATTCAGCCCATTGTGCCTGCGCTGCCAGACATTGCACTGACTGATATACTGGGTGTTCTGATGTGAGTTGAAATGACAATTATAATGACTGTCTGCACAGCCAGAATGTTGAAAGGGAGGAGGACCATGGATGTTCACTCAAGGGCAGGCAAAGTACTTTACGAACTAGTGGTCACCAACTGTTTTTGCTGGTTAAACACTATTAAATTTGATAAAGTGCTAGATGAATACAAGTTATTTGTTTATATTTACAGAAAAGGTGTACGAAAACGCTTGGCTTAGCCAGCTACCTACCTAACAAAAGTGCTTTTTAATGACAGTAAACAAACTGATTTTGTTAATAATAACTTCAAAATTATTTTCTAGCAGATCACAATCAGTACTGGTGGATTCTGATTTCTAAACAAAATCTAATGAGACAACTCCATTTTGAGTAATTTGCCAAATTTGCAGGCTTCAAATATAAATCCCTAACACTCATGGGGCCAGTGTCTTTGTAAAATGCAATTGAGTTGCATAATGGGATTAGTATTTGATCTTACAAATTAAACACTATCCTTTCCATCTTTTAGGAAAAAGAACTAAAATGTTCGTTAAATATTTATTGGTAGACAATTTTATCAAGCGGATATTGGTAAAGAAAATTTCCTGTATCTTAATTCTGGTTAATTTTCTGTGAAGTGAGTATGAGTAAGTTTCCCTAAATGCATTTTACTACAACCTTAACAACCCTCTTGCATCCGACATCCTCACTTATTATTACAAAACTGTTTCTTAAATCGTTCTTTTTGTACAATATCCTGTGGTGAATTTGAATCATTTTTATTCACCAATGGGAAGAAATAATTTATTTAATGAGTGCACCACACCTAGGTTCCATTGGAATGTAATGCTTACCAACCACAATGGAATTGTGGCCTTATTCCACAAGTTCAAGTTTTAAGGATTCTTCGCACTGGCTAATTGGCAGAGTTGAAAAAAAATTTCAGCCAGATTTACAGCTTTTTTTCACATCTCTGGCCTGGATGAAATATTGTTCTTTCATTTTTGAAACCTCATAAGTAACCTTCATGCCCAAAATAACATAGGGCGGAATTTTCTGGTTGGCGGGGGCAGAACGGGAGTGGGCGAGGACGGGCGCAGACCCAATTGCCGCTCGTGACCAGGTCCGCGCCCCCATTTAATGCGGGCAGGCCAATTAAGGCCCGCCCAGTGTACTTCACGACTCCGGTGTGTAGCGGGAGTGGGCGGGTGGCGGCAGGCGCACTCAGGCTGCCAGGTACAATGGCGGTCCGGCGGCCTGTATAAAGGAAGGCCTGGCAGCCTTGGAAGGGCTGCTTGCAATGGCTGGGCGAAGGGCTCTGCAGAGCGGCAATGAGGTTCTGGCAAGTCCGGAGTGTAGGCCATTGGAGTAGGCCAGGCCAGAGGGTAGCCCTTCAGGGCAGGCCAGGCCGGAGGGTAGCCCTTCAGGGCAAACCAGGCTGGAGGGTAGCCCTTTGGGGCAGGCCAGGCCGGACGGTAGGGCCAGTGTGCCCCTCGTTTTTCGGATGTCTGCCTTGCTGCCCTCCTTGAGGAGGTGGCAGCATGCTGGGAGGTGCTGGTTCCCCAGGATGGGAGGAGGAGGCCCTCCAACATGACGAAACGTGCCTGGGAGGAGGTGGTGGAGGTGGTGAGCTCCCACGACGTGATGTGCTCTGGCAGGGTTAGTAACATGTTGACATTGGTCATGTAACCCAGCAGGTCAGTTTACCAAGCTGCTGCCCACTCCGCCCCCAAATCTGAGTGTAGTGGCTGCATTGGATCATTGGCGGCATGTGCCCTTTGCTGGGTGGGCCAGCAAATATTGCCCATGCTAAGGTCAACCTGAGAGGGTGATGAAGAGATGTGTTTTTCCCCTGCAGCATGTGTTACACTGAGTCCCACATGACTGCTTTGGGGGCAACCTGCAGGAGCTGCACCTAGGCGCTGTGTGTCCATTCCAGGACATGTTCAAGTCAGGGTGATGACATGTTGGGAGGGGAGCTTCAAGTTGGCGTGGCAACAAATCATCTGCTGCGCTCTGAGCTCCACGTGCTTGCACCTCCTTGCTATGGAAGGTTAGACCGTGTGGTGCCTAATGTGATGTAGGCAGCATTTGGCCAAGGAGGGTGGGGGGGTTGTGGAGAAGGCCCAGCATCTTTGTGTGAGCGTTCGGCAGCAGCGGAGTTGGGGTTGGGGTGGGCCATGTGCTAAGAGAGTCCATGTGGAATTTTCACTAATCAATGCTCGTCTTTCATTTTCAGGAGAAGAAAGCTCATAATGCGGCAGAGTGTGTGAGGACTGGCGGCAGCCAGGCACAGATCGCCATTCTTAGCCGCTTACAGCAGGAGGCCCTGGATTTGGAGAGGCGCCATGCGCCCGGGTCCACTGGTATTGGTGAGGCTGGGGTGCTTCGGCCAGGTATATATGCCCAGCAGTGAGGTCAGCATTGTTCTCCCAACAGCCATAGCACTGATGATTGTTAATTGATTTAGTTTTGCAACATGGCTTGACCATTACTTATGGAAGGATGAACGCATAATGATCTGGGGGACAGGGACGCACTTGTCATTGTCTCCACGTTAACTGATCCACTGTCCTTGTTCTTCCTTTCAGCATCAGCGGAGCAGGGCCAGGAGGAGGAGCAGCAGAGGCCCCCTCTCACACCTGAGGGCCCTGAAGTCTCACCAGCATCACACCATCTCTGCCAGGCAGGCACCAGCGCAGATACTAGCGCCTCGGTGGGAATTCGAATATCGGCTAGTGTCCCGGGGCACAGCGGTGAGGGCACTTCACAGTCATTGGAGGAGCTGGTGGAGACAGAGAGTGCCCACGGCGCCAGGAGTCGGAGGACTTCAAGGGACCAGGCACATGGTCAGTCGGTGCCAGATGATGTGCCTCTGGAGTCGTCTGCAAAGCAGCAGGGGCAGGAAATGTGACCGGGTGTGCGGGAGCATCAGGGGGAGATACATGAGGCTATGCTTGGCTTGGTCTCCGTAGTGGAGGAGTCTACATGGACGATCGCCGAAGCAATGAGCCACATGTCCGAGCGTCATGCGTTCTCCATGGAGAGAGTGGCGATTCTCATGGAGAGGCTTCTCCAGGAGACCTGTCAGGGCTTCCTGGGGATGTGCTCTGACCAGCAAGCCCTCTCATCGGCATTGACCTCAGCTGGTCATTGCCAGTGTGGGAGATGGTCTGGGCACCAAGTTTCCCAGCTCGGTGCCCATCCATCCATGGTGAGCAGGGAGGTCCGAAGCAACCTCACGTCAGTGCAGCATCTGCCTGTTGTCTCTGCAGGCTCCTCTCAATGCACTCCGGATGAGGGCGGTAGGTCCTGTGCCCCTCTCCCATTGACCGTAGCATCTGGTGAGGCTGCGACGACTGGGGAGATGCCAGCTGTGGAACTGGCAGATCCCTCCCTGGCAGGGCCATCACAGGCTCCACGCGCCAGAGGACGACCGCCAAGGTCATCGAGGCCAACAGGACAGCAGAGTCAGCAGGCTGGCTCAGGTGCCACTCCAAGCGATGGGGCAGCACCAAGACATAGCACCCGCAAACGAAAACATAAGGCATCTTAGGCACACCACGGGTTTATCACTGGTGTTTTTATGTTGGCCTCAGATGAGGTCCTTATAATTTGTTCTGATTTGTAACACTATTGCCTCTTTTTTTTCCATAATTTTGTTTGCTTGACATGTTAAATTCAGATATGTCACCATGGCTGAGGGTGCCTCTTTTCTTCTGCATGTGGATGGTTTCCAAAAATGTAATGAGTGCTTTGTTGGACATTCAGCTTTATTAACATGGCCCTTAGTGACTGTTCCTAACCTGACAGATTTTGCACTTAGGTATCGAGTATGGAACCTACAGCCCAGGCTTGTCCTGGAGATCCATCTGTGGTGTGCTAGCTGAAAGTTTGGTGGATTAAAGCCTCCCGGGTGTCCCTGCCTCCCTGGAGTATGCCCGGGCCAGTGTCTACCCCCTCAGCATTTCCCTGTGCGTGCTCATTCTCGGACTCACTGATGGACTCATCGTGTGCAGCCACAGACACTGCGTGGACGTCTTCATCGTCCACTGCGTCCCCCCCTTTCCAGTGTAAGATTGTGGAGAGCGCAGCATGCAACTACTATCACCGAGACACGATCTGGGGGGTACTGGAGTGCGCCCCCTGAGTGGTCCAGGCATCGAAAGTGCATCTTGAGAAGACCGATGGTTCTCTCCACCACAGCCCTTGTGGAGGCGTGGCTCCTATTGTACCGCTGCTCAGCTTCTGTTCTTGGATGGCGGAGAAGCATCATGAGCCACCTTCTGTGGGGATAGCCTTTGTCACCCAGCAGCCATCCATCAAGCTGGACTGGAGCACTGAGAAGCCCCAGCACCTGGGAGTGTCTGAGGATGTAGGCGTCGTGCGAGCTGCCTGGGTACCTTGCACAGACTTGTAGAATCTGCATCCTGTGATCACTCACTATCTGCACATTCATGGAGTGGAAGCCCTTCCTGTTGACGAAGGCACCGGGCTCACCTGCTGGCGCCTTGATGACCACATGTGTGCAGTCTATTGCACCCTGGACGCGGGGGAAGCCAGCAATGACTGCGAAGCCTCTGTCTCGCTGTGTCTGGCTGGCCTGGTCCCAACAGTAGTGGGTGAAAGTCAATGCACATCTGAACAGAGCGTCTGTATCCTGCTTGACACAAGTGTGGAAAGCTGACTGGGAGACACTGCAAAGATCACCCACCGAGCCCTGGAAGGAGCCAGAGGCATAGAAGTTGAGGGCAGCTGTGACCTTCAGAGCCACTAGCATGGGGTGTCCACCCACACAGTTAGGGGAGATCTCAGGCCCAATCATCTGACAGATCTAGTTGACTGTCTCCCTTGAGAAACGTAGCCTCCTTCGGCACTGCACCTCAGACATATTGAGGTAGCTGCTTCGCCGCCTGTAAACCCTGGCAGCAGGATAGTGGCATCTTCTGTGGCCCCTTCCGCCTTGGTCCACCTCTTAGTCCTGCGCCCCTTGTGCCTGCGCCTGTCCTCCCAAAGGTGGCTCCCTTGGAGGCTGAATGTGCACTCCTGGCCTCCTCCCCCATCTAGCCCTCCCTTCCTCCTCAGAGGAGCTGCCTCTAGTGTGCAGTTCAGCTCCCATTCCCAGGCTAAGGGGAGGCTTCCTGAAACCTGCAGGCCCAGAAAAGATTCCTCACTGCAGTGTGCTGAACTGAAGGTTAAGAGTCCAGACAAAGCAGCTGGAATGTGTTTTGAAGTACTGCAGATCACGCAGGCAAGTTTCAATGACTTTGAAAAATAAATACTTGACTATGCACACTCGCGACCCCAGTGAGCCCTCTTATCCCGCCCGTGGATGAGGTTTATACAAATGTGCCCATCCCGCCTCCCCTTTGCGCCCGTGCGCTGAGCCGAAGATTGCATGGGCACTGAAAAATCAGCATCGATTGGTGAGTCAAGAGCCTTAAGTGGCCCGTTAATTAATAACAGGCGCACATCGGACATCATCGCACGCCCGCCCAGCGAAATATCGCAATGGCATGCGATGACATCAGGACGTTCGCCCGATGTCACCTCGCGTCATTTTACGCGCAGACCCCCATGCCAATGGGAAAATTCTGCCCATAAGGCAGTAATTTGGCACCCTGAAATTTGTTCTGTTCTCAGATTTGCTAAAGTTATTTCAAATTAATGATCCATCCATGTTCCTCATGTGCATTCTGCTTCTGCTCCTATTTTTTAGGGATATTGCAGTTTTGCTTTAGTTTCTTTCTATAATTATAAAACATCTTCTGGAACTGCTTTCAGGTCCTCTTGGTATTGGGTCCAGAGTTCGCTGCTACACGTGTCATTGAAATAACATACATTCTAATGTATGTTATTTGTTTGACCTGAGGCAAAAAAAAAATCCTTCTCTCTGTCAAGTCATCCACCAGTATCCCCATGTCCTCATCAGCAAAGTGGTCTTGTGTGAATTTCATTCTGGTTTCATGAGGTTTCAATCTCAGATTAAGGTTAAATAGGACACGAAAGTTACACACTGACGATTTCAGGCTATGTGGGTTTCAGGAAGGGGGATGGTATTTTTCTTTTGCAAGAAGTGTAAGTTTACATTTATTGCGATTGGTTGGTAGGCTGTCAACTCTATCAAATTTGTCTTTCATGAAATCGACTGGAGGAATTTTGTCCAAAATTGCTATGTTATATGGGAGCCTTCAAAACATGCCAAAATAGGGTTATTAATTGATTAAGAAGATACCATTGCTCATTGGACAACAATATCACTCTAATGAGTTTATTAAGGATTGATACTTTTAGTGGACATTCATTTGACTTGTTTCCTATTGGTTTCTTAGAGGTTTGTAGGTTGGGAAGAGATTTTAGGTTATCAAGCTGTGGGATAGCAATGCTCTGGAATGGAATTATTTTTTAAACTTTTGTTACCCAATGTTAACATGAAAAATGATGAGGCCAGGTGTAGTACAACCAGCTGCAAAGAAAACTTTGGGCAGAATTTTGCCCTCAGCCAACAGGCTCGGCGAGGCCGATCAGGAAGCCGACTGCCGCCTGTGATCGGCACCGGACCGCGATTTCACGCTGGTGGACCAATTACGTGAAACGCGAGCGGCAGCGCTGAGCACTGCCTGTGTGGGGTGGGAGGGGGTGGGGGGGTGGGGGTGTGGGGGTGAGGGGGGGTGGTGGAGGAGGACGAGCGGGCCGAGTGCAAACTTCACGCATGTGCACAGGTGGATGCTTCATAATCTCTGAGGCACAAAGCTGCCTCAGGGAGATGAAGAGATATGAAAAAATTTTTTAAAAAATGAAAATGTAATGAAACATGTCCCCTCATGTGACTCTCACATAAGCAGGGACATGTTACTAATGAAGGATTAAAGTTTTTATTTTATTTTCATTTGCTTTTGGAAACCTCATCCCACCCGTGGATGAGGCTTCCAAAGAAATGCAAAGGCCGCTTGGCCTTTTCGCCTGCCTGGCAACCGTTAGGTTGGATGGGCAGTGAAAATTCTAAGCTAATTGATTACTTAATGGCCTTAACAGTCCTTTTAATTGTTGGTGGGCGCACTGTCAGTTCTGGCGCGCACCCGTCAACCAAACTACCGCACGGCTGCGCGTTGATGTCGGCACGCTCGGCCGACGTCAACGCGCATCATTTCATGCTGGAGTGGGTTGGGCACGCGCCCGCCCACCGAACGAAAATTTCTGCCCCTTTATTTTTGAGATACACAAACTATCCAATGGGAGTGTGTGGATAAATTTAGCATTCTGGGCACATACCTACTGAGATGTGAATACGTCGATTTGATTGTTGGAGGAAACCCTGACCTGTGATGAAGTAACCCCACCCACCAACCATCACTGTCCTCCACACCGCCCCCCACAACCCCTCTGTCCCCAGCCCCCCGGCAATGGCAACTTCAGGTCTGGGTCTGAAAGCAGGAAAGCAGAAGAAGACATTTGGAGTGAGGGGTGGGTGCGGTGGGGTCGAAAGCAAGAGATCAGCTATTACACCATCAGCAGCTGACACATCATAACAGAATGAGATTGAGCTGGGAGTTGCAAAGGTGGATAAAGCACGAATGTAATGTCAACCTGATGCTTTCTGTGACACCAGATGCCATGGGCTCTGTTGCAGCTGGCCCCTTGATGTGAAGAACCATCTTCTCCATAGTCTCAGGAGATGCAGGCATCCTTGTCACCTGCTAACTTTGTTATGCTCCCTACTATTGTGTACCACCTTGTCCTGTAAGAGCGATGACAGCTTGTCAGTGATTGTGTGGCACTGTATATGGGTGATATCTGACATAGCTGAGTAGCTGGGGGTATGTGGAGGCAGCGTGAGATGGATATGAGGCTGGCAATGTTAGGAGGTGTGTGAGGATGAGGTGGAGTATCTGTATGTTAGGGCCTGAGTTCCAGGAGCTGTTGTTGGGTTAGTGATGAGCTTATGGTGCATTGAGCAACTGGAGAGGTTGATGTTTGGGAGATGCCATGTGAAAATGAATTCACTGACCTTGACTTAAAGTTATTTGACCTCTTGAGGAACTGCATTCAGGTACTTGGGTTCAGACTCCCAAGTGATCTCTCTGCAGGGTCAGCTGCCTCCAATCCCTTCCAAGGGTTGCCCTCGAGGCCTGCTGCCCTCCATCAACCCCCGCCTCCCATCTGAAACCAGGGCATCTCTCCTTCAGTCTGCCTTGTCCATTAAGGCCTCCAGCACCAGATCCGTGATCCTTGATACCTCTCTCTGCCCTGGTGTTCCATTTTTATAATATAGGATTACAGAAATGATATTGAACAGCAGCCCCCTGTAATTCATTGCAGTTTTCCTTGAAGAGGGACACCAGAGTGCTTTCAAAACCATCACATGCTATTAGTGAACAGTGCTCAGCTCCCTGCTGAGTGCAGAGGCAGGCAGCAACACAGCAGATCCTCAGCCCTTTGCTATAATTAGATAAAGGAGGTGGCAGCATTAAATTTGTGTGCTGTCCAACTCCACTGGAAATGGCATTGACAGGTTGCGAATCACTAACCCTACACTTGAATAATGGCACAATCCAATTTTTTATCCTTAAACCTTCTCTCAACACCCTCTCTTATGCAGCGTAAAGTGAAAATCCATAATCTAAATTTGGGTGGTTCACTAGAAATGAACTCATGGTGGGATTGTCAGGTGTGGTTAAGATAAACTGCATGCTCTCCTTTTTATTTTAAGTGATGAAATGGGATTGTGTAGATAAGCCAGGTTTCCATTTATTATTATTATCACTATTTATCACTACTTATAACTGCTGCTATTTATTTGGGGAAGAGAAGATTTTTGAGGCTTGGGTTAGGCCCAGATTTAATGAGAGTTGACTTACTCATGCCTGTTATGAATGAATCTATATTGAATTAAGTAGGGCTTAGGGTTAGATAGCTAGCATTGCACAAATAACAGTACTGCCTAAAACATCAGTTAATAAGTGCAAATTTTCTAATTAGGAACATATTTAAACGAAAAATAAATATATATTTAAACAAATATTATTCAAGTCTGTAATGGTCATATAGTCATTTCACAGTACAGAACTTGGGTTTTGCTGAAAAAACTGGTGCATTTGCCATGGCAATGCTTCTACCAATCAGAATCCACTTGCCAACCAATCAGCATTCTCTTCTCATGAAGTATAAATTGTTGTTTCCTTTACATTTGGTATTCCTGTGAATTGTCCTGATGAGTGCAAGACAAAAATCATTGACAATGTGTCTTTTTTCAGCAATACTCAAGTGTTGCAGTAGTCCATAAATGTATTCATGTCAATTTACAATTAAGCATTCAGACCTCATACTTCACTATTATTTGTAGGATAATCTGTTTCAAAGTATTAAACTTTCTGAATTGAACTTATTAGAAAACTCATTGCAGCAGGCGTGACTCAAACTTTGACCTTTTGCTATTGGGGATCCTTTAACTGGTGTTAGGACTCTGATTTGCACATACAAGGCATCTAATATCTGTTTCAGGTGGGGACCCTGTACAACCTTTCCAATATGGCAGCCAGTGCACTTTTAGGGGAGATTGGGCACAGGAGTTTTCAGCATGAAATTCATCCCCTTAACGTTGATGTAATATCCTAAAAACAGATGCAGCAATATTACTTTTCTCTCCGTTTTGGGTCTAAAAATCTCAGAAGGTCATTTCCATAATATAATATGTACACTGGGTAATATTTTGGGTGATTATTAAAAAGAAAACAAGGGGTAACATCTGATCATATGTGTATGAAGTTTAAAATAGAATCCTTCCACTTGAAGGAATAGCTGTAAATATCAAATTTAGCTATAAATAGCTGTAATATTCAAGGCTTGCTTTAAGCAAGTTTGGATATAAGCAACAGTTTGGTATGTGCAGATTTATTGCATGTTACAAATACAAATCAACAAATTTAGTATTAACTGAAAGAAAAAACTGGTTTAAAAACAGTAAAGAATGTTAAGTATAAATTCGGTAGTTCCAGTGCGTAAGTCTCATTATGGAAATGGTTGTGATTACAAAGAACACCTGCACAGTATGGAAAATCATTCCTTCTCTCTCTTTGCTTCTCATTTTATATCTGGCTTCAAGTCAGAATATACTGTACACTATTGTCTTCTCTCCTGCTGAGAGTAAATTAAGGAATTCAATTCCCAGAAGTACAGCCTTCCTGTTACAAGGAACAATGCAGGCTATACAGGTAATTACAGAGGATGAGAAAATTACCATATTAGTGATGCAAAACAATTTATTATTAGAAACAAACTGCCTTGATAGGTCTGTAATTTTTTTTTTTAAGTAACTGTGTAATGGACATGGTATCCAGAGAAATGTTTCAAGTATATTTAACAGACTAACAGTTCTGCTGTGGCTTTGCTCACAGTGAGCTAGAAGTCATGTTATTGTGAGCACTTTGCTGTATCTTTCAGGATTGTGCTTAGGAATGCAGCCAGCTATAGTTGAAATGATTATTTTTTTGTTGAGCCAGCCCAGCAATGCCAGGCCCTATATCAATTCTGCAAAGAGTTAGATATCATACAAAGATGCACACACCATTTATCTGAAATGTAAATTTATATTTACCTCATTGTCCGAACAAATATTACAAAAACAGATCATCTGGCTAACATCAAATTATTGTTTATGGGATCTTGCTATGTGCAAATTGGTGACCATTACAACAGTAAATTCAAAGTACTTCATTGAATGTAAAATGCTCTGGATGTCCTTTTTTTGGTATCATATAAACTGAACACTCACAAAGCACCTTATGGTTTTTTTTTACCTCACAGTTGTTACAGATACAATTTTGACCGTCAACATTTTCTCTTATAATTCCTTCTATGGGAGGAACTTTCCGCTCCCGCTGCAGCCGGTATTGTGGCGGGCAGAGGCACTTACTTCAGTGTGAATTAAAAAACCTGTTTCCCGCCAACAGAAAAATGGTTTGGAATCTTGTCCTCCCGACTTCCAAGGCGAGTTTCCTGCTGAGCAACGTCGGGAACTATATTTGCATTCATTAGCATCTCTTGAATGCTCAGTGAAAGGCCAGCCAGCTGGAATCACATTCCCCCTCCAAATTAACTGCCCTGCCCGTGGCTAATTAGAACATTCTGTTTTACAACTGTACATAAATGACGTGCGCCTGGCAAGCTTCAATTCATCCATGACTTAGAGGTCAGTAGATGCTGCTTTCGCCTTCCTTTAACAACTTCACTGAGAGATATCGGGTGTCTGTAGCACAAGCTGTGCCAAAGCTGGGCACGGGAGGCACAACCAGAGGGGAGGGGTGAGACGGAGGCAGGACTAAGAGGGGGAAAGGACCAGAGGGGAAGTCCATCAGGGGTAAAATTTAAAAGATTGTCCAGAGAAGGTTGAAAGACAGTCTCATGAATGTGGGGGATGAGGCCACGTTGGCGGGGGCATGTTTAAGAGGCTGTCCTGGCACTGTACCAGCCATGTTAGAGTGCACTGCATGGTACGCATGTCTTGGGCAGGGGAAGGCCTCTCTGGGCAGTGACGGTTGTCCACAGAATAGCGTGTAGGGCGTGGTCAGTCAGCTAAGGCATTTGGTCCTGGGGGTTAGAGTGATAGTATTAGGAAGCAGAGGGCACAGTTACATTCAGGGGAGGCACCTGAATTGTAAAGTCTCGAGGCTGGGTATTGGAAAGTAAGGGTTCATGTGGCCTCGAAAGGGAGGGATCAGATTGGCAAAGGGCATGAGGACATCAACATTGAAGGGAACGGGGGGAGAACCGGAATATCAAATTGGACAATGATGGCTCAAGGGGGGTAATGGGGGGAGGCTGGATAGTGACAGGAAGGATTGGAATTAGGAGGCGGTGTCTGTGGAGGAGGATGGGAGGGACTTGGTGGGTGACAGGGGGAGGTTGGGAGCTCTTGGTCGCACTCATGTAGTTAAGGAGCATAATATTCACCTTTAGTGACTAATGACACAGTTGAAAAGACAAGTTTGAAAACAACAATATGGGAGGGGCCTCAATGCTTGTGGGAAAAGTTTACCACTGCTATTTTGGACAAATTGAAGGGGCACCCTTTTAATTATCCGCTCAAGCCATGGAGAACAAGGCTCAGCTGTGTACTGATTTCAAGGGCCAAATGTCCATTGAAGGAGCATTGCTCATTTAGTAATGGGGTGCAATCATGCGAGAACCCAATAAGTCTTGGGGCTATGTTTAAGTAGGTCTGAATGGCCATCTGTTCCTGACAGAGGCATGTAAAGAGGGAAGGAGGATCAAACAATCCAGGGCCACGGCTGCTGGACAGAGACTATGTGCACATTACAAACCTCAATATTCCCACTATAATGGTCATGGCTACAAGGCACCATGCTTACAGTCATGACACAAGTACAAGGCTAGGGCATCAATAGTTAGTGTCAAGGAATGGAGGTGAGCTGTCAATACCCTGACTGGGGGTTATAGCACATGAGTGTATTCATCCTAATCAAGACCCAGTAATGTCTGAGGGAAATGCTCAGCAACCTGTGGACCTCCAGGATGTTATCCACCTGCAATGGGTGGCCTGGGGATGCCATGTCTAGACAGAGTTTCCAGGCTTGGAGATGGAGGGAGAGCATTGAAGGGGAAGTTTCAATGATGTCTTAATCCTAATTGTTCACAGATACAAGGAGAAGTGGAGAATACAGGCTACAATGCTGCCTTGTTGCTAGCTGTGACTCGAATGAGGGGAAAAAGGGCCTATCACCGATTGACATACAACTGGGAGGAGCATTGGCTTGGGCAGCAAGAGCCAGCAGGGCCCCAAGAAGATCCAGATGCTCGAGAGAAGGGGCAAAATCCACAAAGATGTGTCGAATGACCAAGGGTCTACAGAAGACGCAGCTTATACACAGATGAACGAAAAATAATACCGCAGGCATCTTCACTTGTCTAGGGACCTGGTAGCTCATATTTGCCACCTTCTCCACGAAAAACTAATGCTGCAAGGACTTGGAGAGCAACCCCTGCAGGTGGCTTTGAACTTTTTTGCCAGTGGCTCCTTCTTTTCCACTTCTGGAAAGGGACCTTTGCAGGATATCACAATAGAGAACACACAAATGCATAAGGGAGGTGATAGATTCCCTTTTCAATGAAGCTCACCATTACGTGCAGTTCCACATGGATGACACAGGCAAGGCTGCTGGAGCTATGGGATTCGCAGCGATCTCAGGTTTCCCGCAAGTGTAGGGCGCCATTGACTGCACACATGTGGCCTTGAGAGCTCCCTGATAGCAGCCTGTGAGATTCACAAATTGAAAAGGATTTCATTCTCTGAACGTCTAACTAATTTATGGCCACAGAAAGCATATGCTGCATGTTTATGCTAGGTACCCAGGAAGCTCTCACGACTCTTACACATTGACACATTCACAGATGCCACAGATCTTTGAGGGACCTCGACGCTTACAGGGTTGGCTCCTTGGGGACAAGGGGTACAAGATGCAATGCAGCAACTCACCAAAGCTTTTTTGACAGCACCTTCCAAGCCTGTGACCTCTACCACCAAGAAGGACAAGGGCAGCAGATACATGGGAACACCACCACCTGCAAGTTCCCCTCCAAGTCACTCACCATCCTGACTTGGAAATATATCACCGTTCCTTCGCTGTTGCTGGGTCAAAATCCCTCTCTAACAGCACTGTGGGTGTACCTACACCACATGGACTGCAGCTGTTCAAAAAGGCGACTTCCTACCACCTTCTCAAGGGCAATAAAAATGCTGGCCCAGCCAGCGACGCCCACATCCTGTGAAAGAATAAATAACATTTACAAAAGTGAAAAGTCTACACAATGAGAGAACACCCGAGCCACCAGTGAGCATTCAATCCTTCTTAATCTTTCTCACCCTACCGCTACATCTAGGTGCAGCCCCGACATCCACAGCTGAGGTGAAAGCTGCCTTCTGACTGCTATGCCCTGTTGCCTGAGTTGACTTTGGCAGGCGTCCTCTCGTGGCCTGAAGCCTTAAGAGCCCTGGCCTGCTAAGTGTCCCCTGCTCAGATGCAGGTGGGCCCTCTTTGTCTTGACCTACTGGAACTGATGGGGTCAACGGCAGAGGGGAGCTGGAGCGGCAGGGCACCCTTAGAGTGCCCTGGGTGCAAGGCCCTGGGGTGCCTGACTGGTATTTCTCCCTTTGTGTGCCCAATGGCCTCTCTCTGACTCCCTGAGGAGGAGGGGCAACTGGAGGGATGTTGAGGTGCCTGGCTCCTCTCTGACCTATTCAGTCCTGAAACACACCCATGGCTAAAGCAATAGTGTGCAGGTCCGAGCGCAAATCACACAGAAACTGCTGGGCCTTGGTCCCCAAGGCGGCTGCCACCCTTCCCATGGAGACATCGATGCGCTCGCATGCCAGAGCAACGACACCAGACAGAAAGTGGGCGGATTCCTCCGTCCTTCAGTCGAGTGTGCTGATGGCTTCTGTCAACTCTGCCTGTTGTTCAGGACACTTAGAAAATATCAATGGGACTAGACAAAGACAATATGGATTTATGAAAGTGACATCATGTCTGACAAACCTACTGAAGCCTTTTGAAGACATAACTAGCAGAATTGTTAAGGGAGAGCCAGTGGATGTGGAGTATTTGGATTTTCAGAAAGCTTTTGGTAAAGTCCAACATAAGAGGTTAGTGTGCAAAATTAAAGCACATGGGATTGGGGGGTAACATATTAGCATGGATTGAGAATTGGTTAATGGACAGGAAACAAAGCGTAGGAATAAATGGTCTTTTTTTGGAGTGGCAAGCGGTAACTGGTGAGGTACCACAGTGATCGGAGCTGGGGCTCCAGGTATTCACAATATATATCAGTGCATTGGATGAGGGAATCAAATGTAATATTTCCAAGTTTGCTGATGACACAGAACTAAGTGGGAATGTGAGTGGTGAGGACGATGTAAAGAGAATTCAAGGCGATTTAGACAAGCTGAGTGAGTGGGAAAATACATAGAAAATGTAGTATAATGTGGATAAGTGTGAAGTTATCCACGTAGGTAGGAAAAACAGAATGACAGTATTATTTAAATAGCGATAGATTGGGAAAGTTGATGTACAATGGGAGATGGGTATCCTTGTACACCAATCACTGAAAGCAAGTATGCAGGTGCAGCAAGCAGTTAAGAAGGCAAATGGTATGTTGACCTTGATTGCAAGAGAATTTGAGTGCAGGAGCAAGGATTTCTCACTGCAGCCGTGCAGGACCTTGGTGAGACCACACCTGGAGTAGCATGTGCAGTTTTGGTCTCCTTACCTAAGAAATGATATACTTGCCATAGAGGGAGTGCAGCGATGGTTCAACAGACTGATTCCTGGGATGACAGGATTCTCGTGTGAGGAGAGATTGGGTCTAGGTCTGTATTCACTGAGTTTAGAAGAATGAGAGGGGATCTCATTGAAACGTATGATATTCAGACAGGTCTGGACAGACTGGGTGCAGGGATAATGTTTCCTCTGGTTGGGGGATTCTAGAACAAGGGGTCATAGTCTCAGGATATGGGATAGGCCATTTAGGACTGAGATGAGAAATTTCTTCACTTACAGGGTGGTGAACCTGTAGAATTCTCTACCACAGAAACTGTGGAGGCCAAGTCACTGAATATATATGAGAAGGAAATAGATTTCTAGACTCTAAAGGTATCAAGAGGTATGGGGAGAGAGCATGAATATGGCGCTGCGATAGAGGATCAGCCATGATCGCATTGAATGGCAGAACAGGCTCAAAGGGCTGTATGACCCACTCCTGCCCCTATTTTCTATGTTTCTGATGGGGACTTTCCACCTTTCCTGCATGGCCTGGGGGAGAATCCCCAGGGATGCTTTACTGAAACTGTGGCTCTGAGGGTTCCTTGTGTCTTGGAACCATCTCCGAAGCTCCTGGCCTGCAGTGAGTGAATGTCTGTCTGGGTGCCACTTAAATATGAGCTGCGACCCCATGAGGTAACGGTGGGGTGGGTGATTTCCTGCCCACCCCACCATGAGATTCGTAAGCTCCTCGCTGATGCATAATTCATGAGCTGAAAAGTGGAAGATCGTGCACATTTAGTCATCCCGTCACCCAACGTGATTCACGGCGACTTCCCCACCTGCCACTGGACGTAAGCACCAGAACAGAAGGTTCCACCCTCTCTTCTTTTTCTTTGAAGACTCACAATCCAATAGTTAAAAACAAAGTTGAAATGATGCTGAAATATCCCATGTATTTAGTGTGTGTGTCTTTATAGTGATGAGAAGATCAAATTACGCCAATCTTTCCTCATTAATAAATGTCTCTGGTATAGTATTTGCTACTACTAAAAGATGCTACTTAAATTAGAAACAGAAATTGAGAATGTTAGATGTAACAGATCAATACCAGTAAAAGGAAAAGATAAGTTAATGTATCAGGCTGTAGCTCTTGTTCAGTTTTTTCCATTCCATTTTCCAACTCCCTCTCTCCCATAATCAGCAACATTCTCCTCTTAAGGACCCAGTCTCTCGACTTCTCCCAACTGCTGGGGTCCTGCCTACGGCCTTCTATCACTGGATTTTCTGCCAAGCAACCAGCCAGCATATCAATTTGGCGGGCTTCCGGGTGTGAAATCGAAGAAAAAAATGCTAATGAGATCCTGCTGTTAAATTTGGCAGAACCTCTGCATTCTCAGGGTTTTCTTTTGTCTACCACACTCCCTTGCACCACCCCCCACCCTCGACCCCTTCAACCACCCCCATAACTGCCGAGGCCATCATCCTAGTTTTGCAATGAGAGCCTTGCTGATGGATCCTCTGCATTTCATATGCTCAATTTTTTAGCATGGTGGGAATTGCAGCATAAGTGTAGTTTGGTAACACCATTCTGCTCCAACCCCAGGCTTTTGATTGAGACTGCAGTTCTAAATAATGTCAATAAAAACATATTTATAGCCAAGTTTACTCTTTTTGTGAATTATATACATTTATATACATTGTAAACTTATTATCAACATTAGATATATCAGATATACCTATACTAATGTTAGGAAATAGAGATAGTTTAAGTAAGTTATATTGGTATTTGTGAGTGTTAGGAATGAGTTTTAGCTTTAATGTTTAAGTTTGATTTATATTTCTGTATCTGTGTGTAAAGAAAACGTCAAGTTGAGTTTTCGTTTCTCTTTAAAAGGTGTCTGCATTTCTAATAAGAGTTATATGACTGTTTCAGCTAAGTTAGACAAACAAGAGTAGAGAAACTGAGCTGTTGTTTAGCAACAGGGGTCCAGAGAGGCAGGTCCCTCCCGGAGGTATGCACAGAAGAAACTGGAAACAGCAGTTTGATTTGGAAGGTTTTTGACTTCAGTTAGCTTTGAAAGTAGCTGCCAGGAGAGACTGGATCAAAGGGGGCAGATAGCCAGTCCAAAACTAAAGAAAAGACCCCAAAATTCATGGGAGTGGAACAGGAGAAAGTCCCATGAAGACCTTCTAGTCAAAGTAAGGACAGGAACCTGGAAAAGGTCCTGTTAAGTGAAATTAAAAGTGAGGGGCAGAGAAAGGCTCCAAACTTAAAGAGATAAAGTCTTGCAAAGTCAGAAGTTCCAAAGAGACAACTGATGGTCTGTAACTCTTTGCTGTGGGCATATGAAGCAGTGATGTACTGTTGACGGCTGAGTCAGTGAGAGAGAATGTGTGGAGGAAAGCGAACGCATGTGGCGACCCAAGGGAGAGGAACATCGGAAACAGAGTTTGAAACCCTGCAGGTGAACCCTTGAGGAAGGCGTCTGAGAGAAAGCGTTCGGTTAGGGAGAAGACCCCAAAGCGAGCTCTTGGAGATTGGAGATTGGAAACCCTCATATGATAGATGGAGTTCTGTGAGGCTGGTTGGTTCATGGTGTGACAATGGTCTGAGGAGGGAGTTGAAGAGAGATCCATAACATCTGGGATGGCATATATCATTTAGTTTCAGAGTGTGGTGTGTCTGACCACAGGTTGCCAACTGGTTTACATGGACTGTGTACTCACCGTGAACATTGGAGTATAAGATAGCTTTTGCAATTGTGTTACCTTTACAAATCTGTACATATCTGTAAACACATAGTTGTAGGTGAAGGAGTATTATAATATAGTTTGTCTTTTCCTGTTAAATAAATGTTTTATTGTTTTGTGAAAAGTTCATTAGCTGACTCCGGTGACTCTGTTCAGTAGCTCTCTCCACGTATCTAAACAAACAAATGAAAATTAGGATCTATCAAGCTGGGTTCCACCCTGAGAATCAGGCTTGTCCAGTGGTAACCTCAGCTGGGATCATAACGCTAATAAAAGATATATGAGGAAATTTCAGCAAATATTTGGAATTATTTAATTGATTTTTCAACTCTTTGTCTTATTGGTAATTTCTTTTTAAATCCATGATGATCGTTTTCATTTCTACTTGATACTTCAGGGCAGTTATTTTCCTGAGTGCATCCCCAACGATCACGGCAGCTTCACAGCGATTTGATGCTCTGAGATGCATTAATTGGCTGGAGAAAGGACTTCTGGCCCTCACTCGGGTGGAAGTCCTGCCTCAGAGAGCTGCCGGCCAATCTGATTGACCAGCAGCTCATTAGTTCTGGTAGTGCCAGTGGCAGCAGTGGCCAGGCGTGGGACTACAAGCAGCCCCAGATACTCAGTCACAGAGTCCAGCACCAGGTAAGTGTGTTTCACAGAAGAGAGGGAAGGTGAGGCCCAAGCAGGGCAAGAATCTTGATGGAGATGCCTGGGGGAGGGAGCACCTGTGGGAGGAAGATCTCTGGGGGCGAGGAGGACGGAAGTTTTGGAAAAGGGGTCTATGAGGGAGGTGCCCTCTGGTTTCTCATGTGGGTCCTGAGCCAGGTGACCTGCTGGGCTTTCCCTGCTCCTTCTCAGCAGCTTCAAAATTAGGCTCATTAATGAGCCAATTGAAACCCATTATGTCTGAGCCCACTAGAATTTAAGGGTGGCTCAGGGATTAAATGAGAGTTGCATGGCTTTCCTGTGCTTCCTGAAGGCACCCCAGCAAAACGCTGTCAGGTTTGCCAGAGGCATACTAGGGGGGAATCCCTCATTGTCTAACACTCTGTGCCCAATCAAGTGACTTGGCATTGGAGAGGGGGAGCCGCTGAAAGTCATCCTTTTGCCCTTGCCTCAAACTCCTGCCACCTTGTGCAATGCCCTCCCCATGACCCCAATTCTGCCCTCTCTCACCTGAGCCCAGGGATCCACTGACGATCGCTGGTGAAGTTCCTGGAGCATAACCGGCAACAGCCACCAGTTCTGATGGCACAGCCAACAATGGAGAACTGCTAGCCCCTGCTTGGTTGGCAGCTCTCAGAGGGTGGGATTTCTGCTGCTGGGATTCTAAATTGTGGGGAAGGCCTGGTGCTGGCCAGTTAAGTGCCTGGTGGCACTTCATTCGTTGGGCCTCCCCCTTGGGAGTAATGTGGGTTTCCCACCAGTTCTCCAACCGGTGGGCAGGGCCTTCATCAGGAACATTAAATTTCACCTATTGTTTCAATGAATTGGGGCATTTCCTGTTGACTCATTGATTTTAATCTACTGGGGCAAAATCATAGCACTTCAAAGATATTAATCTGCTAAAGTTCACTAATTAATTTTCTGTGACATTCAGCGGACTTGTCCCTCATTTGCACAAAGTGCGCTAGTGGATGGGGAAAAGGACGTTTTACCTGCCGGTGCAATGGTGGCTTTTTGCACCATATCGTCCCATTCCTGGTGTGTCCCGCCTCATTAATCATGCATTCACAGGGAGCAAACTGGATTGCGGTGAGCGGGCTTGGATTTTCCCACTACATTGTGACCTCATCACTTCCTTGCTCCAGGTGCCGTATTTAAAGCACACCAGAGTGCTTGCCATCTTCATGTCTTTAGACTAGGACTGCTTTAGGTGACAGATAGCTCTGAAAGCAAAGTAGACAGAAGCCCCAAAATTTAGTGACATGTCTCTGGGGCGCCTGCTGGACATAGTGGAAGGCCGCTGCGATGTCCTCAGAATGTTCTCATCCTTTTTGCCAGGGTAAGTCAACCAGCTCATCACTCTCAACACACACTCCTAAACCCATCAGACATCCACAGGGATCTCACACCTCAAGGGGCAACACTACTAACTCTCACACACACCCTCACATCTCCATCAGGCTTATATTCTCTGGTCAGGCTCACGTCTTCATCCCGTCCATGACTCCACTTACAAACATTCCACGTGGTGCCTTGAGTCCTGCTCACACTCTCCCCACCTGTTTTCATGCAGGAGAAACTGGCTCACAACAGCAGGGAGAGGTCCCAGACCGGGGGTGGAGTGGCCCACATTAGGCTCCTCACTCACTTTGAGGAGCGCGCCATCACGCTGACCGTGCCTGTGGTGATGGTAAGGTTGGCGGGGATCGCCCATGTGAGGATCCTACACCCTATCATCCCTCTCTCAGCACAATTGTGAGTGCCCTTTCTCCCGCTTTGACTCTGCTGCTATGCACTAATTATCTCTACTTTGGTTCACAGGGAGCTCTGCCAAATGACTAACACCCTCTGCCAGCCAGTCCTTCAGCTCCATCCAGGTCCTCACCTCCAGCCAACAGGACATCTCCTCCATTGAAGAGCTGAAAATAAGCAACCTGAAAGACCCATTACAGCATTTACCCACTCCCTGCACCAGCGCAGAGACACACTCCTTGGTGGGACCTAAATCTAGAGCAGGCTCGAGTTCACAATCTGGTGGTCACCACACGGACACGTGTCCGCAGCAGGAGGAGGCAGGTTCAGCTGAGCCCCCTGGCACTCAGAGGGCTGCTGGGGAAGAGGCATCTGTGGGGTCCGAGTCAGATGCCGAGCCTCTGGATTTGGCCTTCCAACTCATCGTGAAGAATCAGCAGAAGGCAGGGGAACATCATGCAAAGCTGTTGGAAGCCCTCAATGGAGTGGCAGGTGAGTCGGAGGAGTGCGTACGCCTGCTCTCTAATGACGTGGTGACCACATGTGCACATATGGAGGTCTCCATGGGAAGGATGGTAGGTGCCATGAAGGCCCTGGCCCAGCAGAATGTGGAGAGGCGCGCAGGCCTGCACTCCATTTCGGTAGACATGGGTGACTTCTTGCAGTGACAACGTGAGAGGGATATGGGCCACCTTGACATCCCTCCTGGTGCTCCTTCCTCTCACCCAGAGGGAGGAGGAGCAGCAGATGGACACCCCTGGATCACCCATTCAGGAATTTCAGAAGCTGTCCTCTCCCTCCGAGTCCTCTTTTTCTGTGACCCCCTCAACTTCGTTTTCTGTCAACGCAGAGGAGCAGCTGGCCCACAGGAGGACAACCAAAGCAAGATGGTGCCCTCAAGACCTTGGCTCTCCAGAGGACGCACGATGAAGTATCAGAGGCAAAAGGGCCAACCATCGCACAGGCTGTGTCCACCCCTGCTGCGGAAGTCAGGGCAGCACCTAGAAGAAGTGTTAGGCCTAGAAAAGTTTAGAAACTCTGATCAAAAGGTGAACACGTTTTGTCACTCTATAACCTGAAAATATATTCACTGTCACTGAATAATGTGCAATGGTGTCTTTCAGCTTCATTTACAGGCTTCATGAGTCCTATGCAGCCGGACCACGAGTGATTCTGGAGGGAGAAGTGTGTGTGTGGTGGGGCCTTTCAGAGCTTCATGCGAGCTCTCTCCCACACACACGGAGCCTTCCTCCATCACAGTCATCTCAATGTCCCGAGCATTTCAATGCTGTCTGCTGGGGTTCTCTTTCAGTTGTCCATCTGAGCTGACCAGCATCTCTGCCTGCCCACTGATCACACTCTCATGCAGACCCTGTGCCCGTCCAACACGAGGCTCTGCTTGCTTTTGATTTGAGAAAAATGATAGTCATCATGTTTCTGCTCATCCCCCTGGTCCTTTTCCCTCCCCCAGTCACCAATGTCCTTTCCACCAAAACGGTTGACCCCCCCACTTCCCCACTGTCGCCTACCAACCAGCACCCTTCTCTTTCCAGGATGTCCAGGTGAATGTGCACATTCCCTACCTTCCTGAGAATCCCACCCCCACCCACATTGACCTCCCCAACCTCCTTCCCACCCTAGGGTCCTTGTCTGCCTCCAAGTATCTACCAACCACCCTTGCTGTCCCTTCTACCGTTACCGTCACACCCTCACCCTCCCCCCCACAAACCTTCCAGCTCACTCTGTCCCTCTCATACTCATCATTCCCTTGTACCACGTCCACCCTCCATTTGCTCCCCCAGGAGGCAGTCATTGACTCCACAGGCCCCTCCCTTACACATTCACCTGGACATCCGCCCTCCCCTTTAGTCCCTTCTCCATCCTTACTTCTTCCCCCTCTGAACTCCTTCCTCCCCCCAGAAACCCTTCACTCCCTCTGAACCTCTTCCTTTACACCTTCCTCTCCCTTACACCTTCCTCCCCCTTACACCTTCCTCTCCCTTACACCTTCCTCCTCACTTGCTGCATTCTCCCCGTTACCTCCTCCTCCTCCTCCCGCACTCCCTCCTGAGCCCCCTAGTCTCACCCCTCTGACACCTTCGCACCCCCCCCATCCCAACCTCATCCCCCAAACACCTTTGCCACTCCAACACCCTCATTTCCCCCACCGTCAACCTCGGGGTTCCCTCCCCAGTAAACTCTCCCAGTCAAACCTAGACCTTCCTCTCCCACCACCCAGGTACACCTTTCTCTCCTACTCACAGCTGGATCTTCCTCCCACCACCCCCTCCCCCAACGCCGATCATTTGGAACACCCCATGGCCAAGACCGTGATATACTGAAGCAGACCCAAGACCTCACTGGAGAGTCCCCACCTTCTGTGAGCTGCTTCATGGTGGAGCCATGCCCATGAGGATCCACTCAACATGCGATGCACGTGTTCCTCCAGGTTTTGGTAGCTGTGGGGCTCCAGCATCTTCTGCTCCTCAGATGGCTGTGATCTGAGCAAGACCCTAATGGTCACACTTGTCCAGACGTGTTCTGGGCCGGTGTGTTTTCCTGCTGGCATAATGTTAAATCTGGTGTGGGGGGCATTAACGGAATGCAAATTGGGTTCCCGCTGGCCTCCAGTGGGATTGGCATCCCGCCATGGCAGACACCATCGGATGACCCCGCGGTGCTTTCACGCCGTCGTGAAACCGATTTTTGGCCTTCTCGTCATATTGTCTCCCCCCCATGTCCCCACCTGTCATAACACCCGGCGCCAACAGGGCCAGAAAACTCCAGCCATTGTTTATGGTTAATTGGACAATATACTGTTTTATAAGAGGAGAGTCATAAAAACATATGGGGCAGGATTTTACGTGTCGGCGAGTGGGGGCGGTGCCTGCTCGCTGACGCATAAAATGATGCGCGGTGACATTGGGCGGAACTCCTGACGTCACCGCGCCCCATTTCGATTTTCAGGAAGGTGGACCCGCAGCAAAATTAGCTGCGCATCTGCCGACCGGTCAATGGCCAATTGAGGCCATTGACAGAGTCAATTATGTAATTAAAGGACCTGCCCATCCAACCTTAAGGTTGGCGGGCAGGCCAGGAGCCCCGGCGCAAACTAGAAAAAGCATGAAACCTCATCCACGGGTGGGATGAGGTTTCATGTAGGTTTAAAAAAATTTTAATAAAGTTTTTGTGAAAATTATGGATATGTCCCAACTCATGCGACATTGTCACATGAGGGGACATGTTAGGAACATTTTACTTTTCTATTTTTAGGTTTTGTACATTTTGAGTCGATCTCCCTGAGGCAGCACTCAGCCTCAGGGAGATGAGTGCGTTCTTTTGTGCGCATGTGCGAAAGAGCGCACTCTCTATTTTGGGATACCCCTCACCTGCACAGGAAGCGCATAGTGCTTCTGTGCGGATGTCACGCTGGGTGGGCCTTAATTGGCCCGCCCACTTAAAATGGCCCCGATCCTCCGATCGGGGGTGCTGATCGGAAGCGCGCCTGTGCGCACCCGCCCTTCAACTTCCCCCTCGACGGGGGGAAAATTCAGCCCATGGAATTGGAGGCAACCGAGTGACAAGGGTTGGGAATGTTTTGGGAGGGAGGAGACAGAGTAGGAACTATGGGCAATGTATTTTGATTGACGGAATGTGAAAAGTGGGGTTCCCCCAGGGATCTGTAATATGCTTTTCGCCTTTCATCATATATATCAATAAACTGTTGAAGGAATAGAGTCACGTGTCAAAATTTTCAGAGGATACCAGATTAGAGAGCGGATAAATTACGCAGTTGGGAGCAGGAAGTTGTAAAGGAACATGGATAGATTAAGTGAGTGGGTGTAACTATGCTAGGTGAAGGTCAATGCCATTCATTCCATTCCGAGGCCATTTTCTCACATCTTCATAACATTGACTTGATTCCACCACTGCCTCTCCCTTACTAAAATATCTTAATTATCTTAAAGCTCGACCTCTCTCATGCTTTCCAAACTGGCTGCTGCATCGCTTCCTCTACATGATAATTTATTCGAAATATCTCGGCCTGCATCTTCACCAGCACAGGCCTCATGCTCTAATCATCCTGTCTTCTCTCAACTCCACAGGTTCCTTGTGGACTGACTTGAGAATTCTCAACTTTGATTTAAGAACCCACTTTGGCCACGTGTCATATTATTTTGTTGATGCCCTGTGTTCGCCTTCCAGTCTCCTCATGCTCCCTGCTCCCTAATGCTTCTGCTTTCTCTGTCCCAGCACTGGGGACTGCTTAGCCACTCTGCTCCCCTTCTCTGAAACTTCATGTTGGAACTTTCCTTCTACTGTCAACATGCTCCTCATTCACAGTGCCTTCAGCTATTCTCCCCACTGCAGCTGTTGCTGGGACTTAGTGGATAATTAGAATAACTTTGTTGCCTTCATTGAGCCATGATGATCCTGGTTTTGATCCATGGTCCATGCTATCTGCATATTTCAATGGGGGTGGCAGGGGAGCCACTTCAGTTAGTCTTACTATCCCTCTGCTGGGGAGAGCCAAGGTTTGTGCTCCCAATCAAATAATTACCATTTAGATTATCTACTTTCATACCACTAACTGGTTCTTCAGTGGTAAAAGTCTGATTTAATTTCCTCTTATCAATGAACTATGCTTACCTATGAATGGACATCGACTTGATGGATCAAATGCTTTTCCTCTGTGCTGAAATTTCTCTGATGTTATGACATAATCAATTTCAGGTATACTTTTGAATTAATGATCAAATAGAGACAATTTTTACTTGCTCAGTAAACTTGATGGAATACGGGTAAAACTATCAAGTAACCCCTGTTTCATTGTGAAATACTAATAACTTTATTTCTTACTGGCAGACACATTGTCCGGTGAAAGTCTGTACTGTAGAGCATTGTTATGAAATTCAGCTTCTAATCTGGCCAGTATTTTTTAAGATGAAAGCTTAAGCACTTTCCGTGGGAGCCCAAAGAATTGTAACTATTTGTAAATTCTGAGGATGAATTAGAAGACAGTAAATTGTTGTAAAGTTCAAACTCCAGATCAATGACTGGTTTTCTTTTTTGTAAGATTCCTTTGCAGCCCTTGCAAAGGGCGACATCAAAAATACGACAGATAGGCAGTGGATGCAAGGCATATATTGATCCCCTATGGCACAAAGGGAGAGTCAGGAGCAAATGTATTCCTTAGGTGGAGTGGGGTAAAGGCATGGAATAATGATATGAACTTGTAATTCACATAATATTTTAAAGTCATACGTTCTATTCTTATTTGTGAATTCTTTGATTTCATTTCACTTGCAGGTTAAATAGCAGAACTTGCGGTAATTTAGGAATCAGATTTGTTCAGACCAAAGCAGTTTCTCTGCAAAAGAGGCTCAGCAGCCCAGGGGCAAAAAGAATGAGGTGGTGTCGAGACATCCCTGATGGAAAGGTCTAATACTGAAAGACTAGTTTGATATATGCAATTACCATTATAAATATGAACTAGAAATTTACAATGGAAAAAGCTGGTCTTGTAGACATGGTGCAAACCAAAGGAAGATTTTTGATATCATAGCTGTATATTACCAATCTCCCTCAATGTTGCTCAAGTTAAGTCAGTGAAAACTGTCACTAGAGAGTGAGTCAAAAGGTTAGAAGTCATTGTTTTTGCAGCGAGTTGTTGGAGCATGAAAGGTTTTGCTTAAATGGAAAATAATACGGTTCGCTAAAAGAAATAAGAAACATCCAATAACATTTGCACGAATTAAAAAGAGAAAATCATGAATCAATGTAACAAAACAAAGCTTTACCATTAGGGTTTATCCTCTTTGAAACTTAACAAAGAATGGGAAAATGGTTCACTAAAAATAACATGATAAAATGGAACTGACAGAGCTTCTCAAGGATTAATTGAATTTGATGTCAGAAATGCCAAAGGCATTTGTGCATGTGTTATTGCTTAATCACATATCAGTGATGACTGTAATAGTGGGGTAACATTCCAGGGAATCCATTAGACTGGTGATGATGGTGGGTAAATGTAAAATGTGGTGTGTACGAGCAATAGATTATGTTGCTATGTAGATGTAGATTCTGTGTCTTCATGAATTGACTAATTACATTTGAACTTAAGGCAAATGTCCCTCTCAAATTAGATGAACATGCTACAATGTGCTTAGATTTACATTAACTGTTATTTTTATAAATCAATAAGCTTCTCTGAGTGTGACTAGATACTCAGGGAACAATGCTGAGCCAGCATTATCTGGGACATATATGATGAATGACCTAATGCTCATTCCCTTATCCAGTGTGATGTTGTTACGTGGGTTGTTTTCAAAATAATTATTTTAGAAATGCAATAACATAACTTCCTCATTACTTTCATAATTTCTTAAAAAGTATATATCAGCACTTTAATCCATAGCAATGTCCATGCCTTTGCCACTACCGTTGGATTTTTTAATAGCACTTCCCTTGATTAATAGACAGGGTATGGTACATTGGAGCAGCAAGATTACTTACCCTTGGAAAATTTATAGTTCATTTAACTATAATGGTCATTATTCCTGACCATTAAAATATCATACATGTAAATACCTGCATCCCAGGCAGCTTTCATTTTAAGGCAGTCCATCATGTCAGGATTATTTGAGCTACAAAGAAGGGCTGAAAGGTGGCCTCTCAAAGGTGACCAAGGCTACCCTGTAAAACCCTGTCTCATGACATCACTGGATAGTCAGTAAATATAGTGAGATCCAAGGAGCCATCAGGAACAGCATTAATTATACAACAGATGGCTTGAAGCAGTGATCCTGTGTCTTTGCCTATCTGGTCAATCATTGTGTGCTGTTTTCTGCAATATCTCACCATCCAAAGAGATTAAATATGAAGCAGGTGAAGGAGGAAGAAATTTACTTTCACTCAAGACCTGAACAAAATGAAGACAAGGAGCTGGAAGACATTCTTGCTACCTTTGTAGCCAGATAGATCTACACAACAGGCTCTCAGACAAAACCTTGACATAGTTTCTATTCACCCAGTGTATTAACAGTTCCCTCTGTTGTACATTTTATATAGCTCAGAACAATGCAGAGATGACACTTGTTTCTAAGTGTGCAACTGGTTTATTTACGAGCGTTTTAAAATATCTCTACAGTTACAAAATATCTGCACTATACTTATCCCAGCTCAGCTTCTGTGATGTCTGTTTACTTTGCTCTGAGACCACACCCAGACTTAACCAATCAAGCACAGGGAGCATGGATCAGTTGCAAGCCTCATATAATAGAACGCAGAACAATTGAACACTATACCGTCCATGGCTAAATTATGAATGGCTGTTGTTACGATCAGGTGAGGAGGAGTGAACTGGCACCTTTCTGTTCAACCTCCTCAGTTGGTCATAACAAAGGCTTAAGTTTCTTTTTCATGAGGATATGCCTTTTCCAAATCAGAATGTATTTAACTATTTAAGCTGTGAACAATAAGGAGCCAATGAAACAAGGTTTTCTTGAGTTAAAGAAAGAGAAAATTTATTAATCACTAAACTCGAGAAAAATAATAAAATGTGACGTCAAGCATTCGGCCCTCATGCTGTCATTTGGGTTCACACACACATTCATACAGATCAGAAATAAGGGGTGTTAGAGACCAAATTTTTAAAAAAGTAAAAGAATGTATGGTTAAGTGTCCTTTGATTTACACCTTGAGGCGTAAATTTTAAATGTGCGGCCAATTTAGATTAGCTGTTTTCTTGGTTGCGGTCAGATGTAGAAGATATTGCAATTATCACGAGATCTTGGTTTGGTGGGTAAGTTTTTGGTAGAATTGGCTTCTTGAACTGGGTGACACTCTTATTCCAAAGGGAAGAGAGAGAGAGCAACCTTCAGCCTGTTTCCTCTGATGAAGATTTTCTTCACACCGCCTGTGTCATTTGCAATCCCTCTCAAGTGGCTGAGCAGCCTTGCCTTAAAATACTTCACCCATTGTGTATGTCCAAGAGGTTTTGGTGTGTCTGTCTGTGGCAGCCATTGTTTTAATATCCAGTGTTTTTCAGTTTTAATGTCTCTTCCTTAGACAGTTATGAGTTTCAATGAGTGTCTGGTTTACAGAATATAGTACTTCGCACTCCCCTGAGGGTGATTTGTTTGTTTCTCATCTTCATCTTGGAACATGGCCTTGCATTTTTAAACAGCTTGCTCCATCTCAATTCAAAATTGCAAAATTTATAGTCAGTTGAATGTTTAAAAATCATATTTTCAAAAATAAAGGGTCATAGCTTTGTGATACTATTTTAGTGATCCTCTCCTATAATGGATCCCTTTTTCCCCATTTTATTACGCTTTGTACCATATCGTCCCAAAAAAAGCAGTCTGGTTATAACCGAAGTAAATTGCAACCAAATTTAATTAATTAAAAGTGAGTACTGCACGTGGCTATTGCTTTTATTATCCAGTGGTTTCCTTTGGTGACATTGTGTGATTTGTGTTGCTGTTGATCTAATGTATTGTTGCCTCTTATTGTTTCTCGAATGGCAGAAGTACATGAGGAGCCTGGCACTGGTCTCAGTGAGGGACACTGGATGCTCTGCCTCCTTCTCATCAGCGAGATGTTTAACATTTTCTTCTCAAATGAGGTAACATCAGCTTTTACCATGACTTCTAAAATGATATAGGTAGGGATATGGGGTTAGGGCAGGATAGTGAATTTGAGGTAGATGATCAGCTGTGATCCTATTGAATGATGGGGCAGGTGCAGGGAACCATACAAGCTATCCTTGCTCCTATTTTTTATGTTCTAGAAAATAAGAGAATCATAATCCTTCTTTTGTACCAATTTGTTAATAAAGAAAACAGCTAATCTGAAAATGAATGGCATAAATTAGACCCCTAGGCCAGAATTTAGATTACTTAAAGATTTAAATTTTGGGCCCATTTTGATGGAGAAATCGCTTCAGTGAACATCAGTAATAGCATTTTTCAATTATGCCTTAATTAGATATATTTTAATTGATCATTTGGTTGTGCACACTTTCTAGCTGCTGGGAATCTAAAACAATGAGTATTGGAGCGATCTTCAAAATTCATCCCTCCGCCCTAGTGCTAAATTTTATTTTAGACAAGTTGAAGGTATATTTGCAATAGAATGAGATTTGTGGAGTGTTATTTATTCCTGAGTGCAAAAGATTCCAGCTGGCTGCTAATATATGCCTGTGCTTGAACAGATGGTAGGAAAATGAACCAGTGGAAGCATGATTCTTAATTAGTATTGATAGTTATGTACATTTTGAACTACCATTGAAGTATGCCGTGAGTAGTCATGTAATAACAAACAAAAAGGGGAGAGTGCACTATATTTGATAGTATGTTATTGGAGTGAAAATGTGAGTATTTCTTTGCTGTCACCCAAACTACTTGTTCTTAAATATGGGACACATTTGTGCAGCATGGTGTCAGCATTCATTTAAAATTTTATTTTTCTTTATAAGATTAAATCAAAGCCTTAGTAGAGCCGATTTTGCTTATAAAGCCCAGTTGCTTTTGCCAAACCATAAAGATTTTATATGTTTTGTTAAAAGCCTCTCAAAAGATAGCATGGCTTTTTGGAAAGAACCCTGTTCTCCGCAATGCATAATTATTAATGCCCTATTTCTGCTAATTTACTTTCCTCACCTGCTTTCATTTTTCACTGGGTGGAAGTACTTTGCATCAGGTGAGTATGCAGTCACCAAGACCTACCGAGGACTCAATTGGATAGGCCCTGAAAAGGGACTCATGGGGCAGAATTTTCTGCCTGTCGGGTGGGCTGGGCGGGAGCAGGCGCAGGCGGGTGCGGACCCGATCAGCGACCCTGATCAGCGCCCCCGATTGGGTCCGCGCTGCCATTTTAAGTGGGTGGGCAAATTAAGGCCCGCCCACTGTGACATACACCTGGAAGAGCTGTGCACTCCCTGTGCAGGCGAGGTGGGTGGGGTGCCTGAGTCAGGAGTGCGCCCTTTCGTGCATGCACAAGAAAGAGTGCAGGTGCCTCAGGGAGATTAATTTTAAGTCCAAAAAGTTTAATAAAGTGGCAAGAAAATTTTTATGACATGTCCCCTCATGTGAAACTGTCACATGAGCTGGGATATGTGCATTAATTTCAATAAAAATTTTTGTCAAAATTTAAAATCATTCATGAAACCTCATCCTGCCCATGGATGAGGTCCCATGAAAAATGCGAAGGCCGCCTGGGCTCTTCGCCTACCCGCCAACCTTAAGGTTGGACGGGCAGCTCTTTTAATTGAGAGTTAAATGGCCTTAATGGGCCTTTGATAGTTCGGCGGGCGCGCAGCCAACTCGGATGCGCGCCCATTGAACTGAAAGTCTGAATGATGCACCATGACGTTGGGACGCATGCCCGACGTCACCACACATCATTTTATGCCTTGGCAAGCAGGCCCCGTCCCCACGCGCCGAGCCGAAGATTCAGCCCATAGATTGTGAGGCATGATTAATTATAGCCTGTTGATTGTAATGTAGCCAACACACCAACTTCATGATGCCTATATTCATGATGCCAGTGTTAACCATGCACTTGATTGGCTGAATGCATCAGCAGGGAGCCAATATTGTGAGTGGCTAGCATCACTTGAAACTGGCCTTGACTGCTTAAAGCTAGCCTGCACCTCTTAATGGGGAAGTACACTGTGGCTGGAGCAGGTATTGACACTCGTGGTTGAAGATACTATGGCCTGGGAAAGAGTGAGAAATGAGGAGAGAATGAGGTCCAAGGTTTGCAGATGCAAGTACACTTGCATTTCCTAATCCCCATGGAGCTAACAGTGCTGGTCATTAGTGGGATGACCATTGCTGAAGTTGTGGACAGCAGTGGCGTTGAAACCATTGAAGATAATGGTATACCACATCACGTTGCTTTCTTGTGCCCAATGGAGAGATCCACTGATGACAAGGGCTGCACATGTGGGAAGACCCCCCGCTACGTTGAACTTGTCCCTTCCCTTGGGCCTCCCTGACTACTCCCAACGATATCACCTCATTTACTTTTCCTCCAAATCTCCAGCTTTGATCCTGCTGCTGGGCCCTATTGCAGTACTGGTAGTGGTTCCTGCTCCTGATGATGCTGCCAGTACTGGAGAACTGTTGGCCTTTGATTGGCCGACAGCTCTTGGAGGCAGGATATCTATCCTGAAGGCTCTGAGGACCCTGTCGCCAACCAGTTGTGCCTGATTGGCATTAAATCTGACCCGGGAGCCTGGAGTGACCATAATGGGGTTGCCACTGGCTCTCCAGCTGGTGGACAGGTCCACCGTTGCAGCCATTAAAGTACCTCAACCCTGGTAACATCCTAGTAAACCCCTATCATTTCGAAGGTCTTTACATCTTCCCTGAAATGTGGTTCCCAGAATTACCCACAAAACTCCAGCTGAGGCCAATGACTTATAGACCTGAATTTTTAGGCTGGTGGGTGGTCGCGATCAGCGGACCTGGGAGTGGCTGGGAAATGGACCACTGACCGCAATCGGCCCCCGACCGCGATTTCACGCTGGCTGGCCTATTGATGGCCAGTCAGCGTGAAACGTGCGCTGAAATGCTCAGCATTGCCGGGGTGGGGGCAGGAAGAGGGTAAGGGTGGACATCAGCGTGGGCGTGGGTGAGATCTGACAGACTGCTCCCTGAAGGCAAAGAGCTGCCTCAGGGAGATGAAGACCTGAAAGGCACTAAATAAAGTTTTTAAAATCAGGAAAAAAATGTACAAGCTTCACAATCAGTCACCTGAACTTATACATTATAAAAGTGCTGTCCGTTGATTTTTCTTTTTCTTTCATTTAATAACTGAAACCTCATCCCTCCCTTGGATGAGGTTTCATGAAAAATGCAAAGTCCGCCTGCCAATTTGCCCATCTGCCAACTGTAAGATTGGACGGACCACAAAAAATCGGGGAGACAATTGCACCTTTAATTACCTTAATCGGCCTCTTAATTGTCGGCGATTGCGCTTCCGACTTTTGTCGGCACCTGCCGACCGAAATATCGCGCGAGCGCGGGATGACATCAGGATGCTCGCCCAACGTCATCGCATGTGATTTTGCGTCCAATCGGGTCAGGCGTGTGCGTGGGCACCCACCCATCGAGCTAAAAATTCTGTCCATAAAGCCCTAGCATGATCTCTTTATATATGGTCCATGCCTCTATTTATAAACCAAAGTATTCAGAAGTTCTTTTAACCACCTAATTAGCTTGCTAACCTTTAAAGATTTGTGGACTTGTGCATTAAGTTTCCTCTGCTTGTCTACACTTAGTAAAATTATACCATTTGTAGTTTGCTGCCTTTCCATATTAGCCCTCCAAAAGTGCGTCACTACATGATTTTTCTACATTGAACACCATCTGCTGTGCTTCTGCCCACTTCACCATCCTGTTCTATCATCCAGAAGTCTACAACTTCCCTCATCACTATTGACTACTTTACCAAGTTTTGTGTCATCTTCAAATTTTACACCGCTGTCCCCTACAACCAAACCCAGGTTGTTAGTAAACATTTTCAATATTTGTTTAAAAAAATGTAAGTTTTCAAAAAAGGAGAACCTAATGTTTTGTAATTGATGTGGTGTCAATTTTCCTCTTTGTCACAATGGCTGTGGATCTTTGGTGCAGGACATCTTTCCTGTATATTCTTAGCTCCGGCCACGTTCCTGGTATCAGGTTAGTGTAAGTAATTAGGGTGGATGCTGGGGCCATTAAATTAAATCTTAGCTACCTCTGCAATCGATTATGTTAATCAAGGTGGGCCTTTTAAAATTTAACCATCACTTGCCCATAGCCCAAAGCATTATTGAATGTCAGGAATGCGCTGACATTCCTCAAAGTCAATGCTGCAAAGGCACAAGTGAAGGGAAAATGGTGTCATCCTGTCATTTAGATCTTATTCTAAAATGCCTGCTTTTATTTGGGCAGATGTATTCCAGACCTAACAAAGTTACTGAAAGTGTTGTTGGGGTGCTGATAGAATGGCTCCCCATTGAGTTTCCTCTCCCACCCATCATTGTTATTCAGGTTCACCAGCATAACAGAAGAGGAAAATCTGTGCAAAGATTTCTTAAGAAAGGAGCACATAAAAAATCAACAGAATCTCTAATTGCCAAATGCTGTTTAAGGGTAAGACCTGGAGTTGCCACATTGGCTTTCTTGGCGCAATTCAGCATGACAGCCTGTATTTATATAGTGCCTTTACTGTAATAAAATGTCTCCAGCTGTTTCACTGGAGCATTATAAAGCAAAATTTGATACCAATCTTGACATCAAGAGTTTTAGGTGAGATAACCTAAGGTTTGGTCAAAGAGGTGGGCTTTAAGGAGTATTTTTAAGAAGGAGAGAGATTTAGAGAGCTTGAGGGGTTTAGGGATAAAATTCCAGAGCTCAGGACATAGGCAACTGAAGGTGTGGCACCGATGGTAGTGTGATTAAAATCAGGGTATTCAGATGGCCAGAAGCAGAACAGTGCAGATATCTTGGAGGATTGTAGGGCTGGAAGAAATTATAGAGACAGGGAAGGATGATGCCGTCGAGGGATTTGAAAACAAGAATGAGAATTTTAAAGTCAAGATGTTGCTTAACTTGGAGCCAATGTAGGTCAGCAAGCACAGTGGTGATGGGTGGATGGAACTCCATGTGAGTTCAGATATGGGCACCAGAGTTTTGAATGGCCTCAAGTTTACAGAAGATAGAATGTGGGAGGACAGCCAGGAGTGCATTCCAATAGACAAATCTAGAGGTAACAAAGGCATGAATGAGGATTTCAGTAGTAGATGAGTTACGGTGGGGTGGAGTCAAATGACATTATGGAGGTGGAAATGGGTTGTTTTAATGATGACATGGCTATGTGGTGAGCAGCTCACTTTGGGGGTCAAATGTAAGGTTGTGAACAGTCTGGTTCAGCGTCAAACAATTGTCAGGGAGAGGAATGAAGTATAAGTGTTTAGGGTACAGAGTTTTTGCCAGGGGCTGAAGACAGTAACTTCTGTTTTCCCAATATTGCATGAAATTTCTTCTCATCCAGCATTGTATGTCAGCCAATCAGCCTGACAATTTAGAGCTAGTGGAGGAGTTGATAGAGCTTTTGGTTATGAGGACAGGGGTGTCATTAGAATACACATGGAAACTGGTGCTGTGTTTTTAGATGATGTCACCGAGAGGCATCAACTCTAAAACTTAAACTCTGTTTCTCTCTCCACAGAGGCTGCCTGACCAGCTGAGTGCTTCTACATTTTTGGTTTGTATTAACTAGAAAGGTGTTTTGTACATTTGTACATTTTATAAAAGTATTTTTTTGTAATTTAAATTTGAGTTACTCACATGTGGTGGATTGACTTTATGGCCTGTAGTATCCATTCAATTGCACTGTTCTTTTCAGTGCAATTTGCTTAACATCGGTATTGTCATGAAGAGATTAATGTCTATAATGTTATTGGAAACTATTTTTTAAAATAGAGTTTAGAGTGGTGTCTGTGTGTGTCTCTTAATTGGATTAAAGCCAGCTGGCCTAGAGGCTTTGATGCATAGAAAGAAGTGGGTTTTGAATGGTTAGGTAAACATGGGGGAGGATCTTCTGTTCGGTGAGTGGGGACCGCCCCCGCTCGCCGGTGCGTAAAATGACGCGGGATGACGTCAGATGGAACTCCCGACGTCGCCCCGCCTCATTTCCATTTTCAGGTCGGCGGGGGTGCAGCCGAGTCAGCTGTGCGCCCGCCGACCTGTCAACGGCCTATTGAGGCCATTTAAAAAGTTATTAACCTCATTGATGGACCTGCCCGTCCAACTTTAGGGTTGGCGGGCAGGCCGGGAGCCCTGGCGGGTTTAAGACAAAGCATGAATCCTCATTCACGGGCGGGATAAGGTTTCATGACGGTTTTCAAATATTTAATAAAGGTTTCAGTGAAAGTGATGGACATGTCCCAACTCATGTGACAGTTTCACATGAGGGGATATGTCAGTGAAATGTTGTTATCAGTTGCTTACCATTTTTAAATTCGGAACCGATCTCCCCGAGGCAGCACTTAGCCTCAGGGAGATCAGTACGCTCTTTTGCGCACATGCGCGAAAGAGCGCATTCTCAGTTGATGGAATTCCCCCCCCGCCTGCACAGGGAGTGCACAGCGCTTCCTGGCAGACGTCATGCTGGACGGGCCTTAATTGGCCCACCCACATAAAATGGCTGCGCGCCCCCAATCGGGGCCGCCGATCGGAGGCGTGCCTGCCCGTGCCTGCTCTTGCACTTTCCACTTGACGGGCCGAAAATTTTCCCCATGGGGGAGTTTAGAAATATAGGTGTCCAGGTAAACCCCTATTGAAAGCAAGGTGCTAATTTCCAGCATTTATTGACATAGGAAAAGTCAGCTGGTCTTATTGCTGTCAGACTTATTGGGCAGGATTTTCTGGCCTCACCAGCAGCAGGCATCGTCGTGGGTGGGACAGAAAAATTTAGAGAGCAGCCAAAACTCAATTGAATTTTGGCCACTCTCCAAATTTTCCCATCCTGTCCAGGACGATGCCCACTGCTGGCAGGGCCGGAAAATCCTGTCACTGACTCAGAGACCCTGAACAGAGACAGAGAATCCTGGAGAGAGATAAACAGGAAAACCGCAGCGGCTGTAAACAGCAGAGAAAAAAGGCTGTTTTCTGTTAGCCATTAGGCACGATGCTGATGGGAGTTCATTCTCTGGTCAAAGGGACAGGACATCCGGAGAATTAAAGACTAGAAGATTCACCCTGGTGTGGCTGGATGGAGGAGTTGCCAGAATGGGCGTTCTTGCTGGAAGTTGGTTTGGGGATTCTCAGAGGACTGAGGGCAATGACTTTCAATAGACACTGGACGTTATAACTCAGCAAAATAGGGAGAAGCAAACCTATTGGAGGCTGGGAGTAACTTTGGACTGGTTCCTGTAAAGACTACAATTCTGCACAGAGTCTGGTGTAACATATTAATGCGGCGTGGGGTTACGGTCATGCTAGGAATTAAAGGCAGGAAATCTTTTCTGTTGTTTAATGTATTAGTTGCCTACTAACAGTGGAATTGCCCGTTCCCGCTGGCGTCGGGTATGTTCAGTGGCGTGAACGGACAATATGGCGAGAAGGCCAAAAATCGGTTTCATGACTGCGTGAAACCAGTTTGCGATCGTCCGCTCAGCCTGTCGGCGCATCACACCACCCGCCATCAGATGGGAACCTCACTGTAATACATCTGAACATCGTTATAAGGCCAGCCACCGGACTCACTACCCCCCGCTGGATCGTCCGCCCATGTCAGCGGGATTGCACGCTGACATGTTTCACAACAGCATATAAGTGACATGCGCCTGACTTTGAAGTTTGTTTGCGTGCCTTACTTCAGGCAGCATTCGCAGGTTCGCAGACAGCACCACATCACTTTTACAGGGCATCACGGGCAGGTCTATACCTACCAGATCAACTATAGGGTGTGGTTGGCTTTGTAAGGCTGCAGGGCTAGGGGCTTGCTTGGGGAAGGGGAGAAGTGGCCTCAGGCAAGGGAAGAAGATGAAAGACGAGGGCTGTACCGGGGAAGTGGAGTATTCCAGGGTTGGAGTGGGGGCACAATTTGATCTGTGTACGTGGCCTCAAGGTGGTGAGGGCTGAAGAGGCAGTCTCCAGAGGAGATGAGGCCAGATGGAGATGTGAGGGTGTGTGTGTGAGAGTGTGAGTGGTGATGTCCCTTGAACTGGCAATAAGTGAGATGCCAGTGACTGTGTGATGGGCTTGAGTGTGTGAGTTTAGAGTGATAAGATGTTTGCCTTACCCTGGCTGCACGGATGAGGTAATTTGTTCTCTATCCGCATTGGATGGCCAACCTCTTCTGTGCAGCATTGGCATTGATCACCACTGCCATAACCTACCAAGCCAGAGTGGTAATGTAGCTGCCCCTCCTGCGGCCAGAGCAGGGGTAGTGGACATCACGGCGGGCCTTCACGGTGTCCAAAAGGTGCTCAAGGGACGTGTCACTCAACCTGGAAGCTACAGTCTCTTTGCCTTTTGGGGTTATCCTGTCTTCTGTGCAGCAGTCTTGTGCTGGAAGCGCTGAGAGATGTGTGCGTGGCTGCACTTTAAATATGGCGCCTGGCGTGCTGAAGCAGTGAGGTGATGGAATGGCGGGCGAATGAGAGCCTGCCCGCCATGGAAACGGCATGTTTCCCAGGAATGCATAATTAATGCAGCGGGTTTGGGACGATACGGCGTGAAAAGCCGCCATTGCGGCCGGCGGGTAAAACGTCATTTTACCCACCCGCTACCACACTTCGTGCAAATCTGGGACGATTCCGCCCTAAGTAATGTTTAATCGAGATTGACCTTAGTTTTTTTGTTACAGTAAAAGTTTTAAAATGTGAAATCTTGTGTGATCCTTTGAGTTGGCCACAGGGAATTCAGTTCTCTTTTTAAAAGTTACTGGTCTCCACAGGGATTGTAAGGGGTACAATGTTACTTTAAGTAGTGCAGGATTGCAGGATGACTTTAAATGTTGCCCGCCTTGCATTAATGTAATTGCCTGCAGAGACAAGCAGCCACTCAGTAGCCGGTTCAGCACTGGGTTACATTCCACAATCATTATAATTAGCAGGCAGCATGAATTTTGAGTGCTTCTTGTGTCACTTTGGATAGATGTGTGATAAATGTGCATCGTAGTCCCCAGCCCCGATTTCAAGGGCTATCTAATTTAGTCCCTATTATAATTTTTAAAACGCTGCCTGATGGCATTCATTAATGGTGTATTTGGCATTCAGCTATATGCAAATGAGTTCAAATTTTGAGTATAATTTGCACCTAATTTGCTGATTGCACCCAAAACTGAAATTCTACCCTAGAGTGCTTGCTTGCAACACATTTTATTCCAAGCGATGCTAGCGTGCATTTAAGTTAGCTTAGTACAGCCCTGCAACCACCTGGTAGTTGATGTGCTAAGTCCAAACCATTGGTGTTTGCAGGATTAAAAGTTTTTTTATAAAGTAAATGGAGAATCAGATTTGTTCAGTGGTGTGCTGATTTGTGACTAAATTAGAACAAAATTCTCTCTGAAAGGAACTGCCTTATAATTCTATTTGTGTTATTATTTTCTTTCTCTTTTGTGAACAGTGATTATTTTGTATTTTTATGACCTTTCGGGAGTGTATAATGTACACAGAAAATTGGTCTGATCATGGGCCAGAATTTTCTCGTTGGTGTGCAGGGGCAGGCCCCGCATGTCAACGCGTGGTGACGTCGGGCGAGCATCCCAACATCACTGTGCGCCATCGCGATATTTAGGTGGGTGGGCACACGACGTTCTCGGATGGGCGCCCGCCATTAATTAATCATGTAGTTAAGGCCTTTGAGGCAGCAATTGACTGCAATTTTTCGGGGCTTGTGCGATCTTCAGGACGTCGCACAGGCGCAACGGGCAGGCGGGTAGGAGACATTTGTATAAACCTCATCCACGGGAGGGAGAAGAGGGGTGAGTGGGGTCATGAGTGGTGTCTGTTAGATATTTAATTGCAAAACTTACTGCTACTTGCCTGTGTGAGCAGGAACACTTCAAAACTCTTCACAGCTGTTTGGACAGGAGTAATAGCCTTCAGGTCAGGACTCTGCAGTAAAGATCATTTTTGGGGCCTGCAGGTTTCAGGAAGCCTTCTCTTAGTCTGGGAATGGGAGTTGTGCTCTCCACTGGAGGCACCTCCTCTGAGGAGGAAGGGAGGGCCAGAAGGGGGAGGAGGCCAGAAGTGCACATTCAGCCTCTGGGGGAGCCACCTTTGGGAGGACAGGTGCAGGCACAAGTGGCGCAGGGCCAACAGGAAGTCCAAGGCGGAAGGAGCCGCAGAAGACGCCAATATCCTACTGCCAGCATTTACAGGCGGCAAAGCAACTACCTCATTATGTCTGAGGTGCAGTGCTGAAGTAGGCTCCATCTCTCATGGGAGAGAGTGACCTCCATCTGTCAGATGATAGGCCTTGAGATCTGCGCCAACTATGTGGGTGAGCACCCCACGCCAGTGACGTTGAAGGTCATGGCTGTCCTCAACACCAAGCCTCCGGCTCTTTCCAGGGGTCAGTGGGTGATCTTTGCGGAGTCTCCCAGTCATCTGTCCACACTTGTGTCAAGCAGGTGACAGATGCTCTGTTCAGGCATGCATTCACTTTCATCCACTACCACTGGGACGAGGCCAGCCAGACAGATCGAGCCAGAGGCTTCGCAGCCATTGCTGGCTTCCCCCGCGTCCAGGGTGCTATCGACTGCACACATGTGGCCATCAAGGCACCAATGGGTGAGCCCGGTGCCTTCATCAACAGGAAGAGCTTCCACTCTTTGAACGTGCATATAGTGTGTGATCAAAGGGTGCAGATTCTAGAAGTCTGTGCAAGGCACCCAGGCAGCTCCCACAACACTTACATCCTCAGACACTCCCAGGTGCCGGGGTTCTTCAGTGCTCCAGCCCGGCTGGATGGATGGCTGCTGGGTGACAAGGGCAATCCTCTCAGAATGTGGCTTGTGACACCTCTCTGCCATTTAAGAACAGATGTTAAGCAGTGATACAATAGGAGCCATGCCTCCACAAGGGATGTGGTGGAGAGAGCCATCGGTCTTCTCAAGATGCATTTCTGATGCCTGGACTGCTCAGGGAGCGCACTCCAGTACCCACCAGATCGTGTGTTGGTGATAGTGGTTTCATGCTGCACTGGCCACAATCTGGTGCTGGAAAGGGGCGACGCAGTGGACGATGAAGATGTAGACGCAGTTGCTCTGAATGCACACAATGAGTCCATCAGTGAGTCTGAGGATGAGCACGCAGAGGAGAACGCTGAGGGGGTGGACGCTGACCCGGGAGGCAGGGACACCCGGGAGGCTTTAATCCAAAGAACCTGCAGCTAGCCCACCACAGATGGACATTCAACACACGCCAGGACTGCCGGCTCCATACTCGATACCTGAGTGGTAAATCAGCCTGGATTGTAACATTAACTAAGGCCCTTGTCAATAAAGCTCAATGTCACTCATAACGTCATGGGTTCCCATTCCCCTGCAGAAGTAAGGAATCACCCTGAGCCATGCTCACATATCAAAATTTAATGATATAACAAAATGAAGTTCATAAACCAAAAAAAAAGGTGTTGCCCATCACACCAAGTGTTAATGAACTAATAGTGGGGCAACAAAAAAGCACCAGTGAGAAACCCATGATGTGCCTAATGTGGCTTAAATTATACTACGTTTAGGTGCTGTCCCCTCACTGGCTTTGGCATCTGAGCCAGCCTGCTCACTGTGCTGTCCTGTTGGTCTTGATGACCTTGGCGGCCGCCCTCTAGCCCATGGAGCCTTTGATGGCCCCGCCTGTGAGGGAGCGGCCGGTTCCACAGCTGGCTTCTCCCCAGTCGCTGCAGCCTTATCAGATGCCACAGTCACTGGCAGAGAGGCAAAGGAGCTGCTTCCCTCATCCAGAGCACCCTGAGAGGAGCCTGGAGAGACAACAGGCAAATGCTGCACTGATGTGAGGTTGCTTCGGACTTCCCTGGTCACCGTATGGATGGGCACCAAGCTGAGATACTTGGTGCCCAAACCATCTCCCACACTGGCACTGACCAGCTGAGGCCAATGCTGCTGTGAGGGCTTGCAGGTCCAAGCACAACCACAGGAGGCCCTAATTGGTCTCCTGGAGGAGCCTCTCCACGAGAGTCGGCACTCTCTCCATGGAGGAACATGGCACTCAGCCATGAGGCTCATTGCATCGCGTGGACTCCTCCAGCATGGGCACCATGCCATGCTTTGCCTCATGTATCTCTGCCAGATCCTCCCGCACACCCTGATGTACGTCCAGTGTTTGCTGCCTCATGGACGACTCCAGAGGCACATCATCAGGTACTGACCGAGCACGTGCCTGGTCCCTAGCAGTCCTCCGACTGCCGGCGCCATGGGCACTCTCTGACTCCACCCGCACCTCAAGCGAGTGTGAAGTGCCCTCACCGCTGTGCCCTGGGATAACAGCCAATGATCTAATTTCCACTGAGGTGCAGTATCTGTGCTGGTGCCTGCTTGGCAGAGATGGTGTGACGTTGGTGAGTCGATATGTTCAGGGCCCTCAGGTGTGAGAGGTGGCCCCTCTGCCTCCTCCTCCCGGCCCTGCTCCAGTGATGCTGAAAGGAAGAACAAGGACATTGGATTAGTTAAAGTGGAGACAATGTCAATGTGCATGCCTGTCCCCCAGGTCATTATGCGCTCATCCTCCCATAATCAATGGTCAACCCATGTTGGAAGTTTCAATCACTGAGCATTCAGCAGTGCCATGGCTGCTGGGACACACATGGTGACCTCAGTGCTCGGCAAACATACCTCCCCGTGGCACCCCAGCCTCACCACCACTGGTGGACCTGGACACTTCTACAGATCCATGGCCTGCTGTGCAAATGGAGTCATGATGGCCAACTGGGCCTGGCTTCCGCCAGTCTGCATCCACTCGGCGGTGTTGTGTGCGATCTTCTCCTGAAAAGATGTACCTGGATTCCCATCACATCCCTGCCACCCCAGCCAGAGTGGGACATTGCAGGGTTCCAGTGCTTGGTTACCCCGCAGCTGCTGCACACTCACACCAAGAAGCCAGGGCTGACCCCTGCCCCTTGCCCAAATGCTGCCTCCATCACATTTGGCACCACACGGTCTAACCTTGCACAGCAAGAGGCACAAGTGCGTGGAACACAAAGGCCAGCAGTTGGATTGGTGCACCGCCACCTGGAAGCTCCCCTCCCAGCATGTTAGCGCCCTGACATTGACATGCTTCCCAGTTCCAGCGCTCTGTCTAGGTGCAGATCCTTGAGTTTCACCCCCATTCTATACTCTGGGTGTCAGTGTCACACATGCTGTGGGTGCAGAACCCATCTCAGCACAACCCTGTCAGGGTGAACTAGGCATGGGCAATATCTGCTGGCCCACCTAGCGAGGGAAACATGCCATTAAGGATTCAATGCTGTAACTGCACTTAGAGTTGTTGGAGGGGTGGGCGAGGGGGCACATTGGGGGGAAAAGCTGTCGGCTGCATTAAGTGACATCAGCCAACATGGTACTCACCTTTCCCAAATACAGGAGGTTGTTGAATCTCTTGCGGCACTGGAGCCACGTGTGCCGCACCACATCATGGGAGCTCACACTCTCGGCCACCTCCTCCCACGCATGTTTGGTCAGGTGGGAGAGCCTCTGCCTCCTGTCCCTCGGAAGCAGGACCTCCCACTGTTCTGCCACCCCCCTCCAGGAGCGCAGCTAGGCACTCATCCGAAAACCGAGGGGCACACTGCCCCGCTGCCCTGCCCTCTGGCCTGACCTGTCCCACTGCCCTACCCTACAGCCTGGCCTGCCTCGCTGCCCTACCCTCCGGCCTGGCCTGCTCACCAGAAGCCCTCCAGTGACCCCTTCTACCTACCATTGTGAGCAGCCTTGCAAAGGCTGCCAGAGCTTCATTTAAGCAGGCCACTGGGTCACCATTGAACCCAGTGGTCAGTGCACTCCCACTGCTGCCCGCCCACTCCTACCCTCGGGAGCTGAGAAATACGCTGGGCGGGCCTTAATTGGCCCACCCGCGTAAAATGGCAGCACGGACCCGATCGCAGGTGGCGATCAGGTCCACGTCCGCCCGCACCCGCTCGGCCCACCCGACATGGAGAAAATTCTCCTCATGGTTTATTGCACACAGTTTTGGATAAGGAGCAAAACACCAATTTATAAAAAGCACAGCGACTTTGGTGCCACAATATGCATCAACCCATTAAAATTTTTAAATATTGATGTGCCTCCATGTTATATATTTTTTGAAGTATTTGAAATAGGATTATAATTAGATAAGCTACAGAGATGAAACTTCCTTCATAGTGAGGAATCTAGGAGAAACTGATCAAATTTAACTGAATTGCTTTATTGATTTTGTTTCTCTTGGACAGGCAATGAGGCAGTGTCAACTTTCCATCACAGTGGTTCTAGGCTCCAATCAATCATAGCAGTATGGGGTTTCTGTAATATGAGCTTCCCCTGAGCGTACAAACAACAACATTCCAAATTGAACTGCTCAAATAATCAGCACTGTGGTTAACCGAATGTGTGGAACACCTCATGCTTTGTAATAGATACTGCCTATTCTGCCATGGGCACTGCTTGTCTTTACTGTTGTGAAAAGATGCTTTCCTAACAATTCTTTGAACTGAACTGTCACATCTCTTTTCCCTGAACAGACAAGGGACCATGAATATGCTCAAAGAGCATTAAGCTACCAAAATATAGGCCAGGATTTTACGGTCCCTCCTGCCCGGCGGGATATTACAGCCCCGCTGAGCTGAATGGAGATTTAAATGGCTCACCACTTCCACCAGGGGGAGACACACTGTGGCGGGGCTGTAAAATTCTGGCTCTCAAGGTGTATGTGGTGAGGTTGAGGTGGCAGCGGTAGTTGGAATCTTAGCCTCCCAAAGATCAAAGACTACCCTTTGGCAACCTAAATTCAAATAATTTGACCTGGTTCCTTGACTCCCAATACATCTCAATGATAGGGATGAATAAAAAAAAAATCTCTTTGGCTCTGTCAAAAATACTGTCTGCTTGACATGATTCCATCCATTTCTTTAGGCTGAGCCAGATGGTGTGTATATGTTCTGTTTGGCTCTGAACCCAAACCCCATTTCAGATCCATCACCAAGATCACTTACTTTCATCTCCACAACATCACCCACCTCCATCCCTACCTAACCTCAAAACCTTAATTTGAAACCCATATCAACACATTCATTACTTCAAGGTTCAATTTCTCCAATACTCTCCTCACTGGTAACTCAAACCATACATTGCATAAACAACCACATTACTGCTGCTTGCACTCTATGCTTTAATGTTGCAGTTACCCATTACCCTGTCTTTGCTAACTTCAATCTGCTACCCGACCCCAAAGTTTTGATTTAAAAACAAAATCAATTTTGGGATGTGGCTGTCAATGGCAAAGCTGGCACGTTTTGTTTACTCCTGTTACCCTGGAAATAACTGAGTGATATAACTGAGCTATTCAGAGGGTGGAAGAGTCAGCTATATTATTGCACAGGGCCAGGCTGGGTATGGACAGCCTGTTTCCTTGCCTAAGCAGATGAAATGAATAAACTAATTCGAATTTTATGACAATCCAATGGCTTCATTGCCAAATTTCTTTTTACTGACACCAGATTTCTATTTCTGGATTTAAAAAAATGAAGTCATGGGTTTGAATTTGCATTTCTGGATTGTTATCCCAGGCCTCTGGATTATTTTCCCAGTTCCATAGCCTCAACACTACTTTTCCCTTCTAAAATCCTCATTCCTGTGGTGTCACCGCACCATAACTCTGCAAACTCCTCCAGGCTTGTTGCTGTTTCAATCTAGCCTCTTCCGCACCCCTCTATATCACCATCAATGCCAGAACATTCAGCCATTGTATTCCTTCCCTAATCCCTGCATTTTCCTTTAGGGAGGGAAATCTGCCGTCCTTACCTGGTCTGGCCTACGTGTGACTCCAGACCCACAGCAATGGGGTTGACTCTTAAACGCCCTCTGAAATCAGGCAACTAGGGATGGGTAATAAATGCTGGCCTGGCCAGCGATGCCCACATACCATGAACGAATAAAAAAAAATTTTCACTTGTCTACCATTCTTTTAAAAACCTCTTCAAACTTATCTCATCAACTGTATTTTCAGCTATCTCTCCTAACTTTTTTGCTATTAACATTCAACCTTCATTTTCTCCTTTCGGAATTGCTTTGAGACATATGTTATGTTAAAATTGTGATATAAATGCAAATTGCTGTTGCATAGACTGTCCAAAGTATTTGCTGTGATAGTATTATTTTGTATTTCTCATCAGGACAAGAGTTTACAATCTAAAATCAGTAACCAAATGTACTTATTTTCAATTTGGTGGCTTTTAAAGGAAAGCTTCAGATCATTAATTGCAACAAAGTAAATGTTGACCAGCACACTTCCCGTCCGTTGATAAATAGAAAGAAACAATGAATGAGAAATGTGTCCCATGAGAATGAATGGCAAAGTAATTTACAATTTACAATACCGCATATAGATTATGAAGGTTTCTCTCTCTCTCTCTTTCATGGGAAAACTGAATAATTGACTATCCCCAATAGTCTTTGCACAACCAGTGTGAAGATTGTTTTAAAAAAATGATTTAAGTGTATAATTTGTTAATTTAAAAAATGTTTATTGCAAATCTAGATTTTGCTTTAACCACATATTGGGCAAGGTCTAATTGGCCCGACTGGAATCTCACCCATTGGTCAGAGGACCAGCAGGAATCCCCTGTCAGTTCTGTGGGAGAGGTTCAACAGTGACTTTCAGGAACTTACATGGCCACTGTTGGGCCTTCTCCAGGATTCAGGACCAGGCGGCGGAAGACCTGACTTCCAATCAGCTCCTCATAAACATCAGTGCCACCAGGAGCAGTGGAAGCTTATGCTAATGCACCAACCAGAGGTCCAGGATCACTGAGGGACTCCCAGAACAATGGTGAGTGAGGACAAGATGGGAATCACAGGGTGGGGATTATGGGAAGGGGGCAGGGATATCAGTAGCAAGGGCAGGAAGATGGCTTTCAGTGCCCCTCCCCTTCCCGATGCTGAAGCCCTCAATCGGACATAGACAGCCTGATAACAAGGGACCCCACCCCTCTTGGGAGGCCATTGGCAAACTTGACAGGGTTTGGTGAGAGGCTTTCTGAAGGCAAGGGAAAGCTGTACGGCTCCCGTTTAACCCCTTAGCCACCACTGAATTGCAGTGGGCTTAAGGATAATGGGTGTCAATTGGCTTATTAGTGAACCTAATTGACAACTCGCTCTAGCGCCTGGGAATCCCACATCAACGCCTTCCATCCTCCGATTGGAGGAGGTTTTGCCTCCTCTCGGAGACTGGCCTCTCCTGCGATTAAGTGGGACTGGCTGCTATGGTTCCTGCTGTGATGGGCTGGATGAAATTCCATCCATCATATCACCTGACCGATCTCTGACCCGTTAATGTTTCACAGGTGCAATTCTCCACCATCTTAAAAAGTCTCATTGCCAAAATGATTTATTGAAACTTTAAATTCATGGGGTTGTTTCAAACCCAATTAGCACTTACTTTATAAGCATTTTATATAGTTAGTATAAATATTTAGCTTCATGATTCCACAGAAAAGCAAATCGTTTCGAACATGTGCCTAATTTGCCATTAACTGCTGTATAGAAATGAAAGCTGGTTTTAGCAGTTAAGCTCCATTCAACTGGTTATAAATGTGACACTAACTTCATAAAACAGGTTAATATTTATCCTAAGGGTTGGCCAATGGTATGCTGCTCCAGTCACATTGTCACCTATTTCAAATCGCTTCATAAACCCATGTCAACAGAAAAATCTCCTGCAATTTAAGTCACAACTTTGTGAAACACTGGTATGAGGAAAATAATTATCGCATAGGAAACATTACAGGAAGTTTAAGGTACAGTCACACCACAAGGAGTCTTGAACAATGTAGGCTAGAATTATACACCCTACTACTGATTTCTAGGTGGATTTCTGATAGGTACAGGGATGGATTGTGGGGAATTTGCATCCCTGCTTTGGGCAAATGGGAAGAAGGGAAATATATCCTCTATTTCTTTGCAGTATACTGGGACTCTTGTTAGACCCAATTGTGTCCAAAGTTGCTATGGCATTAGAGGGGCCCAAATTCCTTAAAATAAAAGCAAAATACTGCAGTTGTTGGAGATCTTAAATAAAAACAAAAAGTGCTGAAAATCCCAGCCAGTCAGGCAGCATCTGTGGAGAGCGAAGCAAAGTTGTTTCGAGTCCAATGTGACTCTTCTTCGGAACGTTGCTGACTGAGGTGACCAATCCTGAAGGATTCGTGACTGGATGTGACCGAACTGCAGGTCTGATCCATTGGCTGTGGGATAACTTAGCTCTGTCTGTAGCATTGTCATGACCACATAAAAAGTGTTTCCTTAAAGTGGTCCGTGAGCTAAGAATTTGTATGTGTGTTTTGTAGCTCCCCTTTATTTTATCTGTGATTCAATTAAAAATGACCCAGTGGACAAGCTTTAGTCTTAAGCAAGATAAAGGTTAGCTTATTACAAAGACTAATGCTGAAAGTTACTTAAGTAAAAGTGATAAAGTTATTTACTAAAAATAAAGATACAACGATTAAAATGCAATTGAAGGAAAAAGATACTTTAAGATGAGGTTTCAAATCAGTCTCTGTGAATATCATGGTGAGCCCATTGCTTTGAATTCCTTCTTTCCAAAGTGAACTTAAAGTCATATTCAACAGCTGTAATGACTAGTAATGACTACTAATGTAGTTGACTGTCTGAAGGTTGCCTGTACAGGTGGACGCACCAGGCCAGCAGCTTTGGGGAGCAAGCGATGGACCCTTTTCTTTATGGGTTCTGCCGGTATGACACTTGAAGCTTTCCTGGCCTCCTTTTTTAGCAGAGCCATGACATTTTCCTTCTGGGCACCTTCCTTTGTGCTTCAGGTGGCAAGGAATCCCAGCTCTCACTGGTGTTTTAGTTGAGAGCTGTCTGCTGGTCGTGTCTCTCAAAACTGCCACACTAAAATGGCTTCTTGCAGCCCTTTTATAATTCAAAAACACAAAATGGCTGCTGATTTAAATTAGGTAAGTCATTGTTCCACAAAGCAAAGAAGTCAATTAAATTGCAGTCTTTTGTAGAAGTCCTTCCTGACTCCTGTTCCTTCAGAAGTAAAAGGGGTTTTCACACCTTTTAGGAAATTCAATTATGTTGTCCAAGGCACCCTTGAATTTTAAGCGTCTAGTGCTCCTTCTTGAGATACGGGCAGTCTGGCTGACAGCAGTTGGAATCCCCAAGGGAAATCATGTTTATTTTGGGAGCCCTGTTTTAAAACTCTCTTTGCCCATTTGTAAAAAAGATTACAGTTCGTTACAAAGCCTATAATATAATTGCATGTCTGTGACAGCATGCAGTTTCAGCTGTTTAGCATTCATGTAGTCCTGTACTGTAGCTTTATCAGGCTGGCACCTCATTTTTAGGTGATTGATGCTGACATGGCCTTCTACACTCCTCATTGAACCAGGGTAGCTCCCCTAATTTGATGGCAATGGGTAGTGTGAGAAATATGGGTCTCCAGATTGTGGTGGAATACATTCTGCTGCTGCTGATGCCCACAGTGCTTCATGGATGTTCTGTTTTGAACTGATAAATCTGTTTTTATTATATTCCATTTAGCCTGGTGGCAGTCTCACACAACACAATGGTGAGTGTCCTCAGTGGGAAGATGAGACGTCCTTTTCCGGTCCTGTCAACAGTGGGAGTCATGGTGGGCAGGACGAGAAAACGTGGAGAACGGCCAAAAGCCAGTTTCCCACCAGCGTTAAAAAAGTTCGCAATTTTCCGCTCCTGACTTTTGTGGCAGGTTGGGCAGTCTGCTGTGCCATGTCGGGAACCACGTTTGAATGCATTTGAATATCATGAGTAGTCATTAAAAAGGCAGCTTGCCAGAATCAGACCCCTACTACATATCAAATGGCCACGCTGGCTATTTAGACCAGCGTGATTCATGACCAGGTAAAAGTGATGTGCACCTGGCGAGCACCACTTTACTCGCGACCTCGAGGTATGTTTGCCTACATTCCATTGCGCTGTGCTCGTGGCTGCTCTGTCTCTGTGCCAAGGCTGCACAGGCAATACCAGCGGGAACTCAAGGGGGTTCAGAGCCAAGACTTACAATGTGAGACCAGTGAGAAGATGGGGGAGTGGAAGAGGCTGGAGGGCAAAGGCTTGAATGGGGGGGATGGCTGGGGACGAGATCACACAGGCACATGGCTGGGGGGAAATGAATGGGTACGAGAGCACACAGCCACATGACTTGGCAGGGGGTTGATGACTGAGGAAGAGAACCCATAGATAGTTGACGGGGGGTGAGGGGGAGCGAAATTAGTCAGGGCCAGAAAGCATAGTCAGTCCTGTGGAATCTGTGTCACAATTTAGAGGGCTGTGCTTGTCCTGTTCCCAGTCCACAGAGGTAGAGGGCCTGTCAATCCTGTGTCATCGTGCCCAGCATGATGCACAGCCATGGTCAGTCCTCACACACGTGCGTCCTGAGGTTGGTGGCTTGATACTAGGCTGCAGATGGCACAGTCACAGTCAGGGGAGGCAACTGCAGCCTGTATAGGGGAACAGGTAATGTAGGGGGGGTGGTCACTTGCTGGTCTCATTGGGGCGTCTCTAAGTCACAGTACAATGGGCCTCAAGATGGGGAGGGGTCAGGTCTACATGGGGACATCAACATCAAATGGTTCAGGGGAGAGGACAGGGGTATCAACCACAATGACTAGGGGATCAAGGACAAGGTCGGAGGGAAGGAGAGTGATTGGAGGGAGGGAAACCTGAACATGATGCTCCTCTGGCACGATGGGAGGGATCTCGACGGTCATGGGGATGGGTGGGTGCTCGAAGCTGGCCTGGTAGTAATATCTCAGCACCACCATTATTCAAGCTGATCCAATGATGCAGTTGAAAAACAAGCAATGGAAAAAATTGTCAGGGGAGGGCTCTCAGGGCCTTTCAGAGGAGTCGGCTACTCCACTCATGGGCTGATTTAAAGGGCATCCAACTAATTTCCGCTTAACCAAATGGAGAAGAAGACCCATGGGCTCTACAATGACTCTCTAGTTAGCAACTGGAAGGTGACCATTGCAGGCTTATGTTTGTTCATGTTCCTGTTCAATGTTTCTGCAGGTGCAAGCAGTCCATGTCCAAATGCAGCAAGACCTGGACAATTTCCAGGCTTGGGCTGACAAGTGGCAAGTAACATTCGTGCCACACAAGTGCCAGGCAATGACCATCTCCAACAAGAGAGAATCTAACCACCGCCCCTTGACATTCAATGGCATTACCATCGCTGAGTCCCCCACTATCAACATCCTGGGGGTTACCATTGACCAGAAACTGAACTGGACTAACCATGTAAATATTGTGGCTACAAGAGCAGGTCAGAGGTTAGGAATCCTGCGACGAGTAACTCACCTCCTGACTCCTCAAAGCCTGTCCACCATCAGGAGTGCAATGTAATACTCCCCACTTGCCTGGATGAGTGCAGCTCCAACAACACTCAAGAAGCTTGACACTGTCCAGGATAAAGCAGCCCACTTGATTGGCACCACATCCACAAAATTTCACTCCCTCCACAACTTACTCACAGTGGCAGCTGATTGGACCAACTACAAGGTGCACTGAAGGAACTCACCAAGCCTCCTTAGACAGCACCTTCCAAACCCATGACCACTGCCTTCTCAAGGGCAATTAAGGATGGGCAATAAATGCTGGCCTAACCAGTGATGTCACATCCCATGAATGAATTTTAAAAAAAGCATGAGTGCCTCATGGATGGAGCAGGCAACATTGCATTCATCCAGGCAATCAGGTTACTGAGACTGAGAAGGAGAAGGGCCCGTCGCTGCCAGACTGGGCAAAGGGAAGAGCCCCACCCTGATGAACAATTGCCAGTGGTGTTCCCTCAAGACCCAGAGTCTGAGGCTGAGGGTCATTGAGCAGAGGTGTCTGGCAAGACCAAGGATGTCTCTCATACCTCCAGATGAGTGAGAGACAGTGCTATCACATGTCTAGGGATGTGGTGTCTCACATCTGCTACGTTCTTCAGGAGGAGTTGATGCCACAGAGACTGGGAGGCTCTCAAAGTCACCGATGCTCTGAACTTCTTTGTGAATGGCTCATTCCTGGGTTCCACTGGGGATTTGTGTAGGATTTCTCAAGCATCCACTCACAAATGCATCTGAGAGGTTATCGATGACCTATTCAGTAAGGCACACAATTATGTCCAGTTCTCCTTGGATGAAGCCAGCCAGCCAGACCAGTCAGATCTGGATTCCCACAGGTGCAGGGAGCCATCAACTGCATTCTTGTGGCTTGAGAACAGCCACTACAATTCATCAACAGGAAAGGGCTCCACTCTCTCAATATTGGGGGGGGTGGCCTCAGCTGGTCTGCAACCACCTGCAGCTGATTTGTTTATGGGATGTGGGCATTGTTGGCTAGGCCAGCATTTATTGCCCATCCCTAATTACCCTTGAACTGAGTGGTTTGCTAGGCCATTTCAGTCGGCACTTAAGAGTCAACCACATTGCTGTGAGTCTGGAGTCACATGAAGGCCAAACCAGGTAAGGACAGGCAGATTTCCTTCCCTAAAGGGCATTAGTGAACCAGATGGGTTTTTCCCCCAACAATCAACAATGGTTTCATGGTCATCATTAGACTTTTAATTCCAGAATTTTATTGATTACAAATTCCATCATCTGCCATGACAGGATTCGAACCCAGGTCACTGGAGCAATACCCTGGGTCTCTGGATTACCTATCCAGTGACAATACCACTACGCCACCACCTCCCCACATAATGCAGGCATGTGCGGGATACCCTGGAAGCTGCCACAACTCGTACATCACCAATCTTCGAGGGCCTTCAGTGCATCCAGGGTTTGCTCCTTGGTGACAAAGGCTACCCACAAAGGTCACTTGTTCGTCAGCTACAAAGTGTCTCAGAGGAGAGGTATAATGCTGCTCATTCTGCAACATGCTCATTGATTGAGCAGAATATTGGCATCTTGATGTCTGGGCAGATCAGGTGGCACTCTCCAGTACTCTCCCCAGAGGGGTTCCTGCATCATTGTGACTTGCTGTGCACCACACAACCTGGTGCTCCAAAGGGCGGATGTCTTTCCAGAATGAGAGATAGAGGAGCTGCACATATCCTCTGATGATGAGGATGCCAAGAGAGCTTACTCAATGAGAATGAGGAAGCTGAGACTCCAGAGGAAGGGGCCATCGCATGGGCGAGATGAAGCAGGCATGTGCGTGATATGCTTAGAGCCACCAGTTTCCAAGAGGATGATGATGAATAGCTGATACAAGCCTCTGTAACCAGTGCCTTCCAAGCTGGGTCCACCTTACCACTTTGGTTACCATCCTAATCAGGTCAATGCAGCACATCCATCTCTGAATGAGGAATTGCAATCTTGTGTCACGATGTCTTGATCTTTGGAAGGTACAGCAGCCTAGGGAGCATGTGGCCTTTCTGTTATGGGATAATAACTTCAACATCGCCTTTTGTGAGCAGAGTTGAGATGGTGCAGCCTCTTCAAGCATCTAGCCAACATTCCACTGCCTATGGCAGCCTTCAAGAGGCAGGAGCAGCACTGCAATCTTCAGTGCTCTCATGGCAGTATGCCTGCAGTCTGGCAAGGTGCCTCAAGGAAGACAATCATCACTCAGTTGTTCTCACCTTCATGTGTAAGGTCGATTCTGAATCGACACTGAGGCTTGTTCACACAGGCAATTGTTCAGGCAAGGTGGTGCTCAGGCCTCATACTCAGTCACCAGCCTTAGATATTTCTTCAGGACACAGTCATCTGTAACGCTCAGTAACGGCTGCGAGGCTGCACTTCAGCTCACCTCTCAGTGGACCGCGAAAGCTTCAGGAGCAGCATGGTCTGATATCTGTCAGGTAGTCATGACCATGCCTCCGTTTGGAGTCTCCCAGTGTCCCGTGCTGCATCTGTGGGCCCAAAAATGCTGACACTCCATGTAGGCCTTAAGGACCCCAATCGTTGATAATAAAGAGCGCACATCAGGTGTCTTGGACACTCGCTCTGATCCCATTTGAGACCTCCACATTTTCCTTCCAACAGCCTGATAAATACACATGGAAGCCAGGCACACCGATGCGATGGTCAGTTGCACATTACCATGTCGATTGACTATATCAGAGCTGGCAGAGGGTTAATGTGATGAGACATTAGCCAGGCCTTCTGGCCCAGTGCTGCATCCTTCCATGTCCAAATCTGGCATCTGGGGCCTCTGCACACAACTTCTAGATCACGCAGTTTTAACCATCCAGCAGGAATCGCAAAGCTCAACACGTATCAGCAAGGCTCATAGCTCTAAATCATGGAGGTTGATAGGTGGGGACTAATGGGGTGATGTTTAGATATACATGCGAACTCAAGATAATGTAGTAGGTAGAAAAAGCTCATAAGAGCTCGAGTTTGGGTCCATATGTGAAGCTCATTCAAGGCTTACGGAAAGTACATGGAGGCCAATGAAAGATGCACCAACTCCATACGTGTCGCCATTCAATCCTGTAAGATCCACATTAAGCACTCTACAATGCAGAAGCAGCAGGAACTGAAGCAGCCTCTATGTTCTAAACTCATGAGGTAACATTATATGAAGCTCCGAAACAGGTCTCAGAGATGCCTTGGCCAACCACAACTTTCTTAGAGGCGGAAGTTTCACTCATGTCGATACTGTGCAGAAAATGGTCAGACACTGTAATGAGATGGTTCTAGGCACCATAGAGCGGAGGCAGACAATGGGACATCTGAGAGGAGGGAGGGCATCTGTGACACTTGACAACCATGGACCGTATCATCAGGTACAAGAGGCATAAACAAACATGAGGGGCGGAATCGTCCGTGCTCACTGGTGTCGGGCGTATTCGATGGCATGAGTGGACAAAAACCAGTTTGCGACTGTCCGTCTAGCCTGTTGATGGGGGCCGCATTCCCCGCCATTGGAAGCTGAGAACCTCATTGTAATACATCAGCATTTCATTATAAGGCCAGCCCGACGGACTCATCACCCCCCACCCTCCGCTGGATCGTCCGCCCACATCAACAGGAAAACACGCTGGTGCAGAACACGCCTTGATAACTGTGATGTGCAGAAGTTGGGACTTATCGCCAGGGCCTTGCTCACATCGCAGACATCCGAGGAGCAGAAGATGCTGGAGCCCGACAGCAACGGGATCCTAAAGAACATCAATGGCATGCTGAGTGGATTCTCATGGACATGGTTCTGCTGCGAAGCAGCTCACGGAAGTTGGAAATTTACCGTTGATGCTCACAATGGATGATGGTCAAGGGGGTGGGAGAGGAAGATCTAGGATCGACTGGGAGAGGAAGAGGCTTTCGGGGTGGCCGGGCAGGGCGGGAGGCGGGGGGTCGCGGGTGAGGTTGGTGGGGGTATATGAAGGTGTCAGGGGGCTGAGGCTGGGAGGAGGAGAATGAAAGTGTTTGGATGGAGGTTCGGGGTGTAGGGGGGAAGTGGGGGGTGAAGGGAGAGAAGATGGCAATTGGGGAGGTAGGTGTAAGGCGGATGGAAGGTGTAAGGGAAGGAGTTTGGTGGGGGGAGGAGTGCAGAGAGGGGAGGAAGCCCAGGGGGAGAAAGGATTATGGAGAGGGGAGGGAGCCAGGGGAGGAAGGACTGCAGAGAGGGGAGGGAGCCCGAGGGGAGGAACGAGTGCGGAGAAGGGAGGGAATAAGGATGGAGGAAGAAGTAAGGGTGGAGGAAGGAGTCGGGGAGGGGCAAAGAGTAAAGTTGGAGGAAGTGACAGGGAGCTCGCATGAACCTGCCTCCTCCTGCTGTGGACACGTGTCCATGCGGTGACCACCAGATTGTGAACCCAAGCCTGCTATACATCTAGGTCCTACCAAGATGTGTGTCTCTGCACTGGTAGAGGGTCTGGGTAAGCCCTGTGACCAGTCTTCCAGGCTGCTTCTTTCCAGCTCTTCAATGAAGGAGGTGTCATCTTGGCTGGAGGTGAGGACCTGGATGGAGCTGAGGGACTGGCTGGCTGAGGGTGTCGGTCACTTGGCAGAGCTCCCTGTGAACCAAAGTAGAGATAATTAGTGCATGGCAGCAGAGTCAAAAGCAGGAAAGAGAGAGCACTCACAGTTGCGATGGGAGAGGGATGATCCTCACGAGGGTGTTTGCCGCCGACATCATGATCACCGCAGGCACGGTCCATGTCCTCACCAGTCAGCATGATGGCACGCTTGTCAAACTGAGTGAGGGCCTAATGTGGGCCATTCCACCTCTGGGCTGGGATCTCTTCCTGCTGTGTTGAACCAGCTTCTCCTGCATGAAAACAGATGGAGAGAGTGTGAGCAGGATGCATGGCACTGTATGGAATGTTTATGTGGTGAGTGGACCCATGGACAGGATGAGGATACGAGCTCGAGAGGATATGAGACTGATGGAGATGTGAGGGTGTCTGTGACAGTTAGCGGTGTTGTCCCTTGAGATGTGAGATTCCTGTGGATGTGTGATGGATTTGTGAGTGTGTGAGTTGAGAGTGATCAGAAGAGTGACTTACCCTGGTGGAACGTAGGAAACCATTCATCCTGTTGCGACATTGGGTGGCTGTCCTCTTTTGCAGGGCATTGGCACTGACCACTGCTGCCACCACCTTCTATGCTGGATTGGTGTTGCTGATGCCACTCCTGCGGCTAGAGCAAGGGTAGATGACATCACGGTGGGCCTCCACAGCGTCCAAAAGGCACTCCAGGGACGCATCACTCAAGTGGGGACTGCAGTCTTTTTGCCTTTCGGGACCTTCGTGTCTTCCGTGCAGCAGTTGTGGGCTGGAAACACAGAGGTGTGTGCGCGACTGGAGTTTAAATATGGCGCTTGGCGCGATGAAGCAGCGAGGTGATGATGTGGTGGGCGAATGAGAGCCCGTCCGCCATGTAAACGGCCTATTTCCAATGAATGCATAATTAATATGGTGGGTTTGGGACGATACGGTGTGAAAAGCCGTCATTGCGGCCGGCGCATAAAACTCCATTTTACCCGCCCGCCACCGTACTTAGTGCAAATCTGGGAAGATTCCGCCCAAGATGTGGAATGAGTCAAAATCTATTTACATTTGTGCAAATTCTATACAGATTGTGAACACCCATGCTACCGTTCTGCCCTTAGTATTTCTTAATTTTTCCTACCCCACACCTACGTGTTGGTGCTTTCCTGACACCCACAGCAGAAGTGGAGGCAGCCTGCTGACCGCTACGTCCTTTTGTCTGTGATGACTTAACGGGCATCCTCTGGAGGGCCAAGATCTGGAGGGCCCCCGCCTGCTTTGGGCCTCCTATTGTGGGGAAGGTGTACCCTCCTCAGCCTCAGATGATCGGGTCACAGGAAGTGGGGATTGGGATTAGCTGGATGCTCTCAGAGTCACCTGGGTGGATGACCCATGAGTGTCCAGCTGCTCGTCCTCCTTCCTATGGGTGCCTGAGGGCCTCTGCCTGACTCCTTGGGAAGAAGGGGAACTTGGAGGGATGTCGAGGTGCCCCGTTTTCCTCTCGCGTTGCCAATACAGGAACTCACCCATGACTCTCACGATGGAGTGCAGGCCTGCACACATCTCCGTGTTCTGCTGGGCCAGTGTATCCATGGCATCTGCCATCCTCCCCATGGAGACCGCGTACACTCACGTGGGCACCACTTCATCAGAGAGCAGGTGGGTGCACTCCTCCGACTCACGTACCACTCTGTTGAGGGCTTCCAACAGCTCTGCGTGATGTTCCCACACCTTCTTCTGACTCTCCAGAGTTGAGGTGGAAGGCCAAATCTAGAGACTCATCATCTGACTCGGACCTCACAGATGCCTGATCCCCAGCAGTTCTCTGAGTGCCAGCAGCTTGCACGAACCTGCCTCCTGCTGCTGCGGACTTGTGTCTGTGCAGTGTCCACCAGATTGTGAATCTGAGCCTGCTCTAGAACTAGGTCCCACCGTGGTACATGTCTCTGTGCTGGTGGAGGGTGTGGGTGAACGCTGTGATGGCTCTACATTTAGTGGGTCCTCAAGGTCCTCATCCGGTGTGGTGTGGGAGCTCGGGCTGATGGGCTGGGTAGCAGTGGCCCTCTTCCTTTTCCTGCTGTTGCTTATCAAAGAGAGAATAGATAATTAATGATTGGCTGTGTAGTCAACCACATTACAAGCACTCAAAGTTTCATCGGGTAAACGATAAGCTGTTAATTACTGTCTTGGGAGATCTTGGTCTCACCCTCAGCACAGGCACAGTACTGGTCCTTCCCGGCCAGCTCTGCCACATGTTCTTCATAGATAGTGAGGACCTTGAGCTCAGGCATCCCCAGTCTGGGATCTCTCCCTTCTGTTGTGGGAAATCTCCGCCTGCATAAAGACAGATGGACAGACTGTGAGCAGGATGGATGCTAAGGCAAAAGATAAGGTTGCCTGTCTCCTGTGTGTGCTGAATGGACCTATGTAAGGGCTGAGGACATGAACTGCACAGGACGTGAGAAGAGATGAAGATGTCAAAGTGTTTCTGAGAGAGAGTGCGTGATGTCCCTTGTGCTGGTCATGTGTGAGATTCCCGTGGACTAACTGTGTGAACGTCTGAGGGGTTTGTGAATGTGTGAGTTGAGAGTGAGGAGAAGGTTGACTTACCCTGGTGGAACAGATGAGATCATTCATCCTCTTCCTGCACTGGATGGCAGTCCTCCTCTGAGAGTGTTAGCACTGACCGCCCTGGTGAGCTGCTCCCAAGCTGACGTAGTGAGGTTGGTAGACCCTCTTCTGCCATCACGGGAGTAAAGAGTGTCCCGGCATGCCCCCACAGCATCCAGAAGTACCCCCAGTGCTTTGTTGCTGAGTGTGGGGGCAATGGGCTTCTTACCTTTCAGGGCCATCACTCGCCACAACCAGTCTGGGCTGCAGAGAGCGAATTGTCAGAGAGAGAAGAGATAATTAGTGGTTGGTTGCATTGTTACCCACATTACAAAGCAGTCACAGTTTTGCCAGGTGAAGGGTGAGCTGTTAATGGGTCCTCAATGTCTTGGGAGACCCTTGGCATAGGCACTGTCCTTGTCTTCATCGGCCAGTTCTGCCACACACTCTTCATAGATGGTGAGGGTCCTGAGCTCAGGCACCCCCCCTCCGGTTTAAATATGGCACCTGGAAAGATGGTCCAATGAGGTGACAGTGGGCCAGACAAACCCCAGCCCGCCCCTCCGCAAGGTATGATGTGTTTCACGTGTTTACATATGTAATGTTCTGAAAAGCAGGCGAGGTGGCGTGGAAACCTGACATGCCGGCTGGTGGGAAACATGCTGCTTTTCACGCCCACTACCGCATTTAGCCTCTGGAGCGGAAAATTCCACCTTTTGTCTCCACAAATTGATCACTGCTACTAATCCTGTCATAGACAGATGCATCTGCCACAGATAAATTGTTGAGAATGATGTTACCTTCATGTTGGTTCTCTCGCCACAGCTGCAGACCCCAATGGCGGTGAACAATTAACCAACTAACGAGAGGCGGGGGGTGGGGGGGGGGGTGGGAATGAGGGTTTATGAACATCCTTGTAGCTATTCTTTCAGCAAGATGGCATTTAATTTAAAGAAAGCCTACATTTAAAGTTCAAGGAGAGAAGAAAAGACAATTTGTAATGACAATTTTCAGTAATTGGCCAAGTTTCACCTCCCAGCATTGCATGGGACTTGGAACTGGACTTAAGAAGCACCTTGGTGGAATTTTCCAGCCCCACCTGCCGTCCAGTTCCTCTGGTCCTGCTGAAAGTCAGTGAACTTCTGGTTGGCTGCCGCATCTCCCGCGGGGGTGGGGATCGCGGCTGGAAAATCCCGGCCCTTGAAACAAAACACATGCACAATGAAGTGACTTCTTGAGTATACTAGTCAACAGATGGCAGAGACCATCAGACCATATAATGTGTAAATTAGTCCAGTTAAATTATTTGTCTTGACCATTGAACTGCTGTGGTCAAACCGTAGAAATGTAAATAGTACTTCTAAGCTGGAGCTGTGGGTTCTAGCATGTCTAGGCGTGCAACAACATCCCTTGGAAATGTTAACCCCAAAAACTCATTCACCAATCTGATGATGCTAATGAGGCAGAATCCTACCCATTGAAACACCATCATATGTTAATTGGCTATTCATGAACCCAGGATGTGGGATTATTGCAAGATATAAGAAGATAATATCAAAAGTGGAAGGGGTTTACATCAATCATTGTCATTGGTGTGATTTTTGCATTATAAGGAATGTGTGTTCAGGGACAGAGGCATGACTTGCAAGGCTAACCCTGGGCGGAAGTGGCCATCTGCACACATGAGTGCGTACTCCTCTGAGTGACCAACCGTGTGGGTGCAGTTTGGAAGTTAAGGGAACAGTCTTTGTAAGTATTGATTTAACTTGAAGGGAAAAGAGTATTGATGTTTGAGAGTCATCGGATGGTACTGATGTTTGTAAGTCATCGGAGGGTACTGATTTTTGTAAGTTACCAGTTGTACATAAGACTGTTATAAGAATACCATGGTGTACTCAGTCACGAGCCTTGACCATTTCTTTCAGCCAGACTTGTTCAGGTCCGATTTTGGAGTTAAGAGTATAAGAAGCAAGCTGTGTGTTCACCTACATACGCCTCACCTTCACCCCCAGTGATGGCGGAACCTAGCATGAGTGCAAAAGACAAGGCTGAAGCTTTCATAACCAACTTCAGCTAGAAGTGCCCAGTTGATGATCCATCTCAGCCTCTTCCTGTGGTCCCCATCATCACAGAAGCCAGTTTTCAGTCAATTTGATTCAGCCCATGTAATATCAAGCAACAGCTGAGAAAATTGGATACGGCAAGGGCAATGGGCTTCCACAACAAACCGTAGGTAATGCTGAAGGCTTGTGTTCCAGACCTAGCTCTGCTCAAGTGCCGCACAAGTACCGAGCAATACATCTAAGACACTATCATCTACTTGACAAAATAGAAAATTACCCAAGTATGTTCTCACCACAAAACACCAGGATAAATCCAATCAGATCAATTACTACCCCATCAGCTCACTCTCAGTTATCAGCAAAATGATGAGGAGTGCCATCGACAGTGCTATCAAGTGGCACTTACTTACCAATAACCTGTTCACCAAGTCCCACTCTGAGTTCCACCAGGATCACTCATAAACATAAACAACAGAGCTGAATGCCAAAGGTGAGGTGAAAGTGACTGCCCTTGACATTAAGGCAGTATTTGACCGAGTATGGCATTAAGAAGCCCGAGCAAAAGCGAAGTCAATATAAATTAGAGGAAAACTCTTCACTCCTGGAATCATACAAGCACAAAATATGATGATTATGGCTATTGGAGGTCAATCATCTCAGCCCTAGGACATTGCTGCAGGAGTTCCTCAGGGCAGTATCCAGGTCCAAACATCCTCATCTGCTTCATCAATGATTTTCCCTCCAACATAATTTCAAAAGTGGGGATATTTGCTGATAATTTCTAAGTATTTGGTTCCATTCACCATCCTCAGATAATGAAGCAGTATTTGTCCACTTGCAGCAAGACCTGGAGAACATCCAGGCTTTGGCTGATAGTGACAAAGAATCCAAATGCTAGACAAAGACAATCTCCTACAAGAGAGAGTCTAACCAACCCTTCTTGACATTCAATGGCATTACCATTGCTGAATCCCTGACTATTACCGCCCTTGGGGCCACCATTTACGAGAAACTTAACTGGACCAGCCACATAAATACTGTGGCAAAAAGAGCAGGTTAGAGGCTGGATATTCTGCTGTGAATGATTCACCTCCTCACTCCTAAAGCCTTTCCGGCAACTACAAGGCACCCTATCCATTATCTTGAATGTTCGCTCCCTTCACCACTGGTGCACTTTGTTATTAGGGGCATACAACAGAGTGTGTGCCATCTAAAGATTCACTGCAGCAACTCACCAAAGCTCCTTCATCAGCACCTTCCAAATCCTCAGCCTCTACTACTTGGAAGGACAAGGGGAGGGGGTGCATGGGATCACAATCCTTCCCTGCGAGTTCCCTTCCAAGTTCGCACGCCATCCAGTCCTGGAATTATATCTCGGTCTCTTTGTTGTTATTGGTCAAAATTCCAGAACTCCTTACCCAACAACACTGTGGGAGCCATTTCACCTCATGCACTGAAGCATTTGAAGATGGCAGCTCACCATCACAATTAGTAGTGGGTGACAAATGCTGACCTTGGCAGCAATGCCCACATCCCATGAATGAATAAATAAACAGTTTCTGATGTCTGCCACAGAAAATCTCCACCACAATCCAGTGGGACTCCTGGGAACCTGTTTTCAGTACTTAAATAACTCTGAGCCTGAAGGCCAACATGAGATGTCACATATGCCTTTGCCAGATCTAAAACATAGCAACCGGAATTGTGATTTATGCCATGGGACTAATTTGATGTCAAAACCATTTCTCTCGCAGCAAACGCACCAAATGAAAGTTCAAACAAATCTTTTCCTTGTAAGATAAAGTTTTAATGTCTGAAATTGGTGGATTTTTATATTACTTTCCCCTAGTTGTGTTCCACTCCTATAATAGATTCCTCTAATGGCTCAGTGTTCAGAGAGCACTGACTTTCTGTTCTAACATCTGAAATATTAACATATGCATTGCAATGGGAAACTTTGGGTTCAGCTTTGCATGTTTATTTAAGAAAGGGGAAGGTAAATGTTCAGGAATAGAAGGAAGAATGCCACATGGTGTTCTGGCAATACCACAAAGTAAATTGTATATGTACTGGATATGACACTTACAGTCAGCAACAACAACCACATTTATATTTATATAGCACCCTTAATGTAATGAAACGTCCCGAGACGCTGCACCAGAGCATCATTAATCAAAGTGTCACACCGAGCCACATAAGGAGATATTTCAGATCACTAAAAGCTTGGTCAAAGAGGTAGGTTTTAAGGAAGGACTTAAAGGAGGAAATTGAGGTAGTGTGGTGGAAGGACATAGGTAGGGAATTCCAGAACTTGGTGAGGCAATTGCGATTGGGAGCACACAAGAGGCTAGAATTAGAGGAACACAGATATCTCAGAGGGTTGGGGGGCTGGAGAAGACTACAGAGATAAGGAAGGGCATGAAGGGATTTGAAAACAAGAATGAGAATTTTGAAGGCAAGACATTGCTTGACTGAGAGCCAATTTATGTGGCGAGCGAAGGGGTGATAGGGAAATGGGACGTGTTGTGAATTAAATCACGGGCAGCAGAGCTTTGCATGACTTCAAGTGTATGAAGGGTAAAATGTAGGAGACAGATCAGGAATGCGTTGGAATAACCCAGTCCAGAGGTAACGAAGGTATGAGAGGTGAAGTTGGGTGATGTTATGGAGATGGAAATAGGTGGTCTTTAATGAAGGCATGAATATGAAGTCGGAAGCTCATCTTGGTATCAAACGTGACACCAAGGTCGTGAACAGACTGGCTTAATCTCAGACTCTTGACAGGCAGAGGGATGGGGTGGAATTTTCCCATCCCTCCCTTGGTGGGGTTTGTGGCACGCGGGAGCGGTGAATCCAGTGTCAGGCAAAAAGCCGCAAATCCGCCGGCATAAAAACAACTTGCAATTCTCCCGATGGTGGGTTTATGGCGGGTCGGTTATCCAGCCGACCAGTAGAATGAACACCATTTGCGTTCATTAACATCTCATGAATACTCATTAAAACAGCTGCTCGCCGGAATCTTGTCATGCCTTCCAATCTTGCGTCATGCCAGCAGGAAATTACATCGACCTCAAACCCATTTGCAGAAGTTGGACCTCAACTCACTGGTAACTTCGAGCTGAGTGCAACATACATAGCCTACCTGCTATAGCGCTGTGCCAGCCTTGTTGCAATGAACACCACACTGCTGGGGCTGTGGGGTTGGTCTGCTCCTGCTCTTTGCTTACATTGTCCCGAAGAACACCATTTGCTGTGGTACTCATGCAGACCTCCACTTTACAAATCACTTCAACCAGGGGTGGGCTGTGCGGCAAGAGTGGGGTTGACCAACACGACGGGGGCAATGGGAAGGGAAGGCTGTGGAATGGCAGTCAGGGGGAAGGACAAACGCAAGCGGGGGTAACAAGGAGGGAAGGCTGTGGAATGGCAGTGAGGGATACGGACGAACACGAGGGAGGCATTTTTGGGGTCACCCTCTAACCTCTTGTTGCTGCAGGAGTGAGCAGGACTCTGCTTGGACAGAAGGAGGAAGACTTCCTTGAGATGAAAGGTACTGAATGCTTCTTTAGCATTGTTAAAGGGCAACTCAGAACTCAGTGGCATCATATCATAATTGCTACATCTCAAGAGTAACACATAGGAATGTAGAATTTGGGAATGTAGGCAATAGTGAAGGAGGCACAGCTGTATCATATTTGGCATTCCATCAATAAAGGCCTGTCATGCATTGTTATGGCACAGTGGATGGTAAATGCTAAGCTGCTCAAATCCCAAAGAGAGACTTGAAATAGCTGCCACAACTGTTTTGCAACTTGTATATTTATTTTGAGATGCGTGCCTTGAATTCAGTAGCAATAAGTCCACAAATCTTAGAGGGTTTTTACAAAACTAAATTAAACATTTATTAATCAAAGAAATAATTTTAAACACATACATAGGGTCTGCAAATTACTATATGATAACTCCTAGCTCCCCTAATTAATCTAACTCTCAGTTATGCCTCCATTAAGGCAACAGTAAAAGCAAAATAGATTTTAACAGACCCAGGCAAAGCAACACAATAGCCTGGACAGGGATGCTCGAAGTGAGTTTTCTTACCATCAGTTCTTGTAGACAGCAATTTGGGCACAACAGCTGGAGGCTTTTCACACTTGTTAGATCTTAGAATGCCTTCCCTTTATAAATACCTTATCTCCTTTTTAATGTAAATCACATTATGTCAAAATGCCTTTGGACTTTACCTTTCTAAAAATAAAAATCTTTCATAGTACCAATTTTATCAGTAAACTTTGGGAAAAATAAATACACTGGTTGACTTCTTTTGGCTAAGTGCGACATTTTATGTTCTCTTTGAAATTCATGACTACTCTGTTTTATCTCAAAATGCAAATTTTCCTTTTACACCTCACATTCTGAAACTTCAACAATGTTTACTTATTTAGCATTTCAAACCTAACTTCTCTTCTGACACATCAAAGCCTTCAGACCAGCTGTCTTTAATTCAAATAAAATCCACACACACACACACCCCTACACACAGAGAAACTAATACAAACCCCACTATTAAACTACCATTACAATAAATTACAATAATAAGATGAAAATTATTATATTTTCATGACACGTGTACACCAGATTTGACACTCCTGATAGGCAAAAGGGCATTCACTCATTGACCATGAGCAACTGATTGGTCATTAATATGCTATGTCATAGATTGGAGCCCTGAGCTAGGTTGGGTCACTCACCTCACTTAAACTTTAGCATCCCACACAGAGCTCAAGATGTTACATATCTGCAATGCCATCTTGTTCACCTCGATGTGTGTGCCGGTGTCTCAGGGACAAGGTGGCATCAGCCACCATGCAAGTAGGGCAGGAAAATCTATGGACCCTTACAGTTTCCAAATGTGTCATCTTCTGAGCTTCGCTTTCTTGCCCCTTGAATCATTAATGTCTTCAATGTTTCCTCTCAGAGAGAAGGCAAAAGCACATATGGATCCAGGGCTCAATGCTGCCTTTGTTAGAGTCCTAATACAATGGAGGAGGCGAAGGAGGGAGAGGCGACTCCATGCACAGCTTCAGCGGAGCCAGAACATGAACAGGAGGATCAGGGAGAGAGAACGAGACAATGGGGGTGACCCACCTGACCTAGGGTTTATCGTAGAAGGGTCTCCTATTTACAAATGAGTGAGAGGCAATGCCGTGCATGTCTGTGTTTGTCCCGAGCTCTGGTACATCACATTTGCCACATTCTTCATGAACACCTGACACCACGTGGAGTTGGAGGGTATCCCCTGCCAATGGCTTTGAAGGTGACCATTGCGCTAAATCTCTTTGCCTCTGGTTCTTTCCAAGGATCAACAGGGACCTGTGTGGCATCCCTCAGTCTGCAAAAACATTGATGCATAAAGGAGGTCACAGGTGCTCTTTACAGGAATGCCCATCATTATGTCAGGTTTGCTCTGGATGAAGATAGCCAGGCTGTGAGATTCACTGGCTTTGCCACCATCTCAGGCTTCCCAAAGTGCAGGGCGCAATAGACTGAACCCATGTGGCTATATGGGCTCCACGACAGCAGCCCTAATGTTTATAAACCTCAAGGGCTAGCATTCCATCAATGTACAACTGGTGTGTGATCACCAGAAGCACATACTGCATGTTTGTGCATGGTACCCTGGGGGTTGCCATGACTCCTATATTCTGAATCACTTCAGGGCTTCTGAAGATGTGCTTCGGATGCTTGGGCCACTCAGGTGGCTCACTGCAATACACTCCTGACAGGGTTTCCCACATCATCACAGTGTGTTGCGCCAGTCACAATCTGGCAATGCAAAGAGGCAAACCCCTGCCAGAGGATGAACTGCAGGAGGATGAGAGCTCATCAGAGGATGAAGATCTGGAGGCCCAGGAACCTCAGGAGGCTGCTGAGGGTCAGAATGAGCGCCATCATGCCATGGAGGAAGGAAGACGAGAGATAGGTTAGTTGCTGACAGGTTCCAGGAAGTGTAAAGTCAAGTGAGGGAATATGGCCACATCTCTCCTGGCCCTCAATGCCACTTTCTTTCACCTCAGGGGATGTCCACCCGCTTGCAGCGAGAACGAGTCCCACACTCACACTTGCCTCATGAATCGCCAGGCATGATCATTGCTTTGGTCCGTGGGTCCCTGTGAGTGAGCTCATTCTGGGAACTAAGAGTCCACTTAGGAATAAGAGCGATGCAAGAGAAGACTTGAAGCCTTCCCTGCCATCTAATGATGCAAACACTGCTGCGACTGAGATGTGGACATGCCTAGGGATCTCCTCCTCCTTCTGCCACTACCACTGAGGAGACATGCATGCTGCTAGAATATCAGTGCTGATGAGCTGCCGTCATGCAATAGTGTTCCTGGAGAATGAAGGGTTAGGAACACTTACATCACACACTTCAAATAAAGATTTAAACACATCTCTCTGACATCACACAAGGGTGCGGAGACTAGTTCAACCGAGGTTGACATCACAGGAATGTGAATCTCACAGTGGACACTATCAATGAGTGGGAGGAAGGCTAAACCTTGAAATAAGAGGATTCCAAAGTACAAAATCACAACGCCTTCAGTTGCCAAGAATATTCACATAACCATCAAATGTATTCACAAAAGTGCAATTTCTTTGCATATTTAGCACACCCGTGACCCAAAAGTGACATCAATTTTTCTTAACTTTCCTAACTCTACCGCTACATCAGGGTGCAGCCCCAGCATCCACAGCAAAGGTGGAAGCAGCCCTGCTGACTGCTACACCCTAATGTCTGTGATGACCTTGGAGGGTGTCCTCTGGTGGCCTGAGGTCTGGAGGGCCCTGGCCTTATAAGGGTCACCTGCTGAGGGGCAGAAGCACCCTCGAGCGGCCTGAGAAGCTGGAGTGGATGGGGTCACAGGCAGAGGGAGCTGTGAGTGGCTGCACACCCTTGGAATGTCCCAAGGGAAGGCCCTCAGGGTGTCCGGCTGATGCTTTTCCTCCCTGTGGGCGCCCGAGAGCCCCACCCTGACTCCTGCAGGAGATGGTGCACCTGGAGGGAAGTCAACCCCTTGTTGCTTATATCTTGATGGTGCCCACCAGGGTGTGTGGCCATGGACCGAGCACTAATCCTGCTGGACCAAGATCTCCATGATGGTCACCAGCCTTCCCATGGTAACGTGGAGGCAATTGAATGTCGGAGCCACGACATCGGGCAGAACGTGTGTGGCCTCCTCCATCAGTCACCTTAGTCTGCTGAGTGACTGCCGAACCTCTGCCTGATGTTCAGCCGCCTGTCGTTGTATTTCTAGCATTGATATGGCGGCCGTTTCCAGAAGCTCATCATCTGACTTGGACTGAGTGGGTGGCTGGTGCCGGCAGCCGGAGACCTGGACTGTCCGTGCCTCCGACTGCTGCAGGGATGTGTCAGTGACATGTCCTCCAGAAAGTGAGCCCGAGCCTAATCTACAGCTGTTCCCCACCGACGTGTGAGTCTCTGAGCTGGTGGAGGGTGCATGTGAGCGCCATGACGGTTCTTTCAGAGCTTCCTCTTCAGATGCAGTCTGGGGGCTCGGATTGGTGCTGGACTGGCTTGGGGGCCTCAATCAGCTGGTGCCTAGAAAATAGAAAACAGAGTTTCAGTTAATGAGCATGAGCTAGATAAGTCTGCATGTGACTCACTGTGAATGTCAGGATTTGAAGTGATGGAGCTGTGATCTGTACTAGGTTGATGGGAGAGGCTGATCTCCCCTTCCCCACAGAAGCGATCCCTGTCCTCCCCAGCCAGCTCAGCTGCAGCCTCCTCGAATTCACTGAGGGTGAGGATGTTGGCTGCCCTTCCCCCAGTCTGCGATCTTTCATGCCTGTTGTGTGCCAGCTTGGCCTATAGGAAGGAGAAAGAAAGGCATGTGATGGGAAGGGATGGAACAGAAATTGGGTGAGATACATGTCCCCTGTGTATGGTAAGTCCTCCCCAGAAGGGCCAGAGAATGGAGTGTGAGCAACATGATAGATGGGACGGTGGTGATATGAAAGTTTCAGTGAGAGAACGAGTGTTGATACGTGATCTCCGCTAATGGTTGTGTGAGATCTCTGAAGAGAGAAGCCGTTTGAGTGCCTGATGCCATGAATAGAGTTTGATATTAGAGGCAGCTGAAGGATGACTTACCCTGGCGGAGCAGATGAGAACATTCATTTTCTTCCTGCACTGGATGGCATTTTGTGCGCAGTTGCCAGCCGGGCTGACCTGCTCTGCGACAGCTTCCCAGGCTGGAGAGGTGAGGCTGCTGTGCTTCCTGCAACCAGCCCTGGGACAGAGCTCTTGCCTGTGCGCTTGCACCCCTGTGATCAAGGCCTGGAGGGCCTGCTGGGTGAAGCGGGGTTCTGCCTTGTTCTTGAGGCTCTTGGCCTTCTTCTTCTGGCTGCCAGACATCTCTGGGCTGAGGTTATGTGTTGGACTGGCCTTTAAATATGCCGCCCGGACCTTCGAACCTGCCAGCTGATAGCCCCTGACCCTCCGGGTGATGTGGACCGATACCCACCTTTGCATAATTAATGCCCCTCCAAGCGCAGAATTCGTCGTGAGTTCCCGCAATTCCAGCCAGCAGAGTGGGCGCTGCCAAGACCGCCTGCCACTGCACTTAGTTTCATTAGTGGAAAATTCCGCCCAAGGAGTCGATAGCTGGGGAATGGACTTTGGAGCGGGGACTGAAAAGAATCGGTTCAGCCTTTCAAATATTTAATTGGAGGAAATTTCTGCTCATCCAGCACTGGGTGTCAGATAAGCAACCCGATAATTTAGCAACAGTAGCAGAGTCGAGAGAAATGGCGCTGAGGTGTCGTCAGTGTACGTGTGAGAGCTTAAGCTACACCTTCAGATGATGTTACCGAGGGCAGCATGTAGATGAGAAATAGATGGGGGCTAAGGATAAGTCCAGAGGCAATAGTGCGGAAGCAAGAAAAGAAGCCATTGCAATGACATTTATCTGTTCGTTCACAGACATCAATTTTTGCTGGATGTAAAACTGACAGAAATTTTGTGCACCTGGGATCTGAACACCAAAAGGAATAGACTTGTAAGTGTACTTTGCGAAAGGTCCAAAAATAATATACTCCATAATGCTTCATGTGAAACTTTTCCATAGAAGCTCCTAACGCCTGATGCATTCTGAGCTTCAAATGGCAGGAAGATAAAAATGCAGTGCATACATCTGTGAAAATAAAATGATGAAGGAAGAAATTAACAACACACACAGCATCATCCATTCAGAAAGGAATGACCCTCAGCCAGGGGAATGTGGATTTAAAGGGGCCAGATTGTTGCACTAGAAAGTCTTGCAGGGCAAAAACTGTTGCCTCTAAACAGGGGCAAACAGATTCCCCCAAAAAAACAAAGGATTCGTATAAACCGTGCCATGTAATGGAACCACTCACAGGTATGGAGGGGGGTGGGGGGAACTCCCATGTTTTATGATTTCCTATTTGATCAGTCCATTCCTGCTGGTTAACCTTAGGGTTGAACTGAACATTAAATAAGACTTTGTACATGAAGTTGCTGTAATTTGAGCAGTAAAATGGAACTTTGTCAGCATTTGAATTTCATTTTTCAGTCCATCTGCTTTGAACAGAATTTGTGTTGCTTTAATTGCTCATCACTTGTAGCCACAGCAAAACAACTTTAGTGTTGTATTGTTAATCATGGAGTCACAGAATTGTTATGGTGCAGAAGGAAGTCATTTGGTCCTTTGTGTCTGTACTGGCTCTCCGAATGAGCAACTCAGTGCCATTTTCCCACCTTCTCCCCATAACTTGCACATTCTTCCTTTTCAGATAACAGTCAAATTCCCTTTTGAATGCTTCAGTTGAACGTGCGTCCACCACACTCTCAGACAGTGCATTCCAAACCCTAGCCAGTTGCTGCGTAAAAAAGTTTCTCCTCATCTCACTTCTGCTTCTTTTATTAATTATTTCAAATCTGTGCCTTCTTGTTCTTGATCCTTTTACAAGTGGAAACAGTTTCTCCCTATCTACTCCTCATGATTTTGTACAATTTAATCAAGTCTCCTCTCAACTTTCTTTTTTCTAAGGAAAATAATCCTAAATCTTCTTCAATTTATTTTCATAATGAAGTTCCTCATCCCTGGAACCATCCTCATGAATCTTTTATGCACCCTCTCTAATATGTTCACATCTTTCCGAAAGTGCAGTGCCCAGAACTGGATGCAATACTCCAGCTGATGTTGAACTATTGGCTTGTACAAATTCAACATAACCTCCTTGCTCTTGTGCTCTATTAATGAAGCCCAGGATACTGTATGCTTTATTAATTGCTCTCTCAACCTTCCCTATCACCTTCAATCATTTATGCACATATACACACAGGCCCTGCATCCATTTTAGAGTTATACTGTCTCTCATGTTCTTCCTACCAAAATGAATCACTTCACATTCCTCTGCACTGAACTTCATCAGCCGCCTTTCCACCCATTTCACCATCTTGTCTATGTCCTTTTGAAGTTCTACACTATCCTCTTCGCAGTTCAAAATGCTTCCAAGTTTTGTACCATCCAAAAACTTTGAAATTGTGTCCTGCACACCAAGGTCTAGGTCATTAATATATTTCAGAAAAAGCAAGGGTCTCAACACTGACCCCTGGGGAACTCCACAAGAAACCTTTCTCTAGCACGAAAAGGATCCATTAATCACGGCTCTCAGTTTCCTGTCACTCAGCCAATTCAGTATCCATGTAGCTACTGTTCCTTTTATGCAATGAGTTATAACTTTGCTCAAAAGTCTGTCAATAGCATTGTATTGAACAGCTTTTGGGTGTCCATGTACCACATCAACAGCATTGCCCTCATCAACCCTCTCTGTTACCTCTTCAAAAAACTCCAGCAACTTAGTTAAATGTGATTTTCCCATAAGAAATCCATTCTGGTTTTCCTTAATTAACCCACATTTGTCCATGTGACTATCAATTTTGTCCTGAATTATTGTTTCTAGAAGTTTCCCCACCTCCAAAGTTACACTGATTGGCCTATAGTTAAGAGCCATGCAAAGTATTTTATTTTGGCCTTCCCACATCTCCCCAGATCCTACATTGTGCTGCTAGGCTTTGGTCATCTGACTGCATGTTTGCACCCATTCCATTTAAAGCAGAAAAGAATTCTAGGCTTAAGGAGATGTAAGGAATAATCCTGTGAACCAAGGGGGCCAACAGTTTTGGCCAGAACATTCAGAGTTACTGCACAGTTATGGACTTATTTCTATGCTGAGCATTTTATTATTCTTGCTATCTCTCCAGGCAGGATTAATGAAATACGTGGAATTTATTCATGCGTGACAAAGAAATTTATAACTGATGGCAAAAACTGAAATTTTCTATTATTAGAGCTACAGGCAAAGTCTTTGCATTTGGAGATAAGTTTTATCTACTTATTAGCTTATCACATTCAGGATAGAAGTTGCCAGATTTATTACTACTTTTGGGAAATTAGAGGGCTCAAAATCTTCAGATTCAAAGTAAATTAATGAGGTGTTTTGGGATTTTTGTTCCAAACTATAACACACATAAAATAGTCCCATTTCAGAGACTTCTGATAATGTGTTTAACAAGATAAGTGTGTGTTGGATGTCTGAGGCAAGATGCTTACATCGACAAAATTGGTGATCAAGACTAACCACTAGTATTGTACTAGTAGGTATAAGGAAAGGCTTTCAGGATCCTTTCTTTGCTCAATTTCTTCTGTTTGCTTAGGACACCTTAACATAAGTGGCTTTTTATTTGGTTTTCATAAAACTGACAGTAATATTGAAATAGGGTTTGGCCACACAGGCCTGATTGACTCAAGTTTGATCTCCAAGATGTGATCCCAATCAAGATAAGAAATGAAGCATTAAAAGCATTGACAGGCCCCCTACTCACTGTCCAGCACCTTCTGCTAGAAAGTAAAACATCCAGATACTGTGTAAGAAGAGGACCAGACTTGACATTAATGTCCTCCACAGCCTTCCAACAGTCTGTTACTCATTAGGCCTCATTTAAAATTCCACCTACTCAAATGGCCATATTCGGCATTTACACAGATGAAATAAACTGCCATACCTCAGTCAACACTCTGAATCGATGACACAGGCTGCATTTCTCTCTAGCAATCATGGCAGAAATATCTTTGAAAAACTTCAACTTAAACATTTAATCCAGAGTGACTGCCACACGTTAAATAAACATCCTATGCAGTTAGCAATATGTTCAAAAATCTGGACTGGAATCGTAATAAGGCAACAAATTTCTTCCTTTGCTGCTGTCTTCTTGCGAAAGAAAACTCTTTTTGATATTTCAATGTCAATGGACTTAACACCTTTCATGTAGATAAATCTTTCAAGTGATTATGTCTGATCTAATGAGTGAACACCTGAAAAAATATAACTTCTAAAGGCAGTCACACTGGATTGCATAAGTTTAAATAATTTGTTGAAGTTTTTCAAAGATATTCCTGCCATGATTGCTGGAGAGAAGTACAGTTTGCATCATATATTCAGACTGATGGCTGAGGTTTGGCAGTGCAGGAGCTGCCAGAGAAGTAAGTCACTGCAGAGAAAATTGACTTGAAACAGAAAACATCTGGTATACATAATTGAAAAGTGTTAGATTGTAAAGAGTGTTATGAGCAGAATATCCCAAGGATTTGTGGTAATCTGATGTGTAATATACCTTTGAAAAGAATGTTAAAATGGATGATCACATGACCTTAGTATCCAATAGCAGACTAGCACGGGCTATCTCAGTAGTCAGTAGTCTATAGTTGGAGTCTGGAATGTAGAGGCAGGGTTGGAAGCACACAAATGTAGCTGCTGAGTTCCTTTGTAAATAAATAGAATGTGTTCTACTGTCTGCTGATCTACTCTGTCTATGGTACCAACTCTACCATCCCGAAACAAGCGTGCAACCTGGGTCCGTAAGTCCAGCCAAACTAGTGACTAGGATCCAACAAAGTGGCGATGAGGAAAAAGCAAGAAAAAGGAAGGAAGGATGAGAAAAAACAAGGAGAAAATGAAGATGCAGTAAGCTGGCTTCGAGAATGAACAAAGTTAACAAAGGAAATCAAGAGAAACAAAATCGAGCTATACCTCACACGGTAATTGTAAGTAGAATTTCCATCCCAATTGTTGAAGCAACCCCACAAAGTGTGCGCAATTTGGAATAATTGATCCTTTCAATTCAGCCCCAGGCGATTGGTCTCATTATATTGAAAGCCTTGCATTCTTTTTCCAAGCAAATGACGTTGCGGGGGAGGGGGAGGTGAGCAATCCTCTTATACGTGTGTGGGAGTAAGATCTATGGATTGATTCGAAATTTGATGGCACCTAGTGCACCTGATTCAAAAAGTTTTGATGACTTAGTGAACTTCACAAGGAGTCATTAACAGCCAAAGCCCTCGGTAATGATTCAACAGTTCAAATTTAACTCTAGAAATAGAGCTCTGGGAGAGACAGTTGCTTGTTATGTGACAAGTCTGAAACAGTTAACAGAAATTGCGAGTTTGGTACATCTGTAAATGGTATGCTTAGAGATCGTTTGGTGTGTGGTGTAAATGAAGGTACAACTCAGAAGAGATTACTGTCCAAAACAAATATGGATTTTAAGAAGACGCTAGAGATAGCACTGGCGAAGGAAAACGCAGTAAGGGATTTGAAAGCCATACAGGAAGCGCAAAATGGTGCCATCCTCCATGTGGGGCGGGAAGCCCCGGCCAAAAAGGGCATGAAAATGCAAGGCTCTGCTGGGAAGCGGGAAGCAGCCACCGCTAGCAGACAAATAAAAAGAAATGACTTTGCAGCTCAAACATGGAATAATTGTAACAGAGGTGGAAACAGACAACCTTGTAATGAATGAAAGTTTAAAAAATCGAATGTTTTTACTGTCATCAGAACGGACACCTCGTGAGATATTGCAAGGATAGAATCAGGCAGATTTTCAAACAAAAGAAAATACTCCATGAGATCCACAATGTAGAAGAGCCTGAAGTAACAGATTCAGATATTTATTCATTGTATAATTTGAAGGCAGGAAGAATAGAACCAATCTATGTAACAATGAGAGTGAACGATAGACCTATTAGAATGGAGGTGGACAAAGGAGCTTCCACTATAGTAATTGGTGAACATACTGTCAAATATTTGAATGTAAATTAAATTTGGAAGGAAGAGATGCCAAATTCAAAATTTACATGGGAGATGACATCAAAGTCAAAGGAATAAGCAAGGGTACTGTTGGCCAAGGGCTGCAGAGAAACTCCTGAGCAACTTTTGAACTGAAGTAACCTGAGCTCAGTCACTGGCCTGAGCAACTTTTGAAACCTGAGCTCAGTCACTAGCCTGAGCTGGCTGGAACCGGTTTGAATTAGCAAAGACAAAGGAAATGTGATAAGACACAAGACCTTATTTAGAAAAAGATTAACGAGGTTAATGCTACCTAAGTCTTGGAACAAAGCCAATGAGAATATGCCACAGACTAGGCAAGCAGGCCTAAACCAACGGGAGAGAGACAGCACAGCTTGAAGAGATAAGATTCAGTACAAGACTGGAGGACTTTGGGTGTGGAGCCACCGAGAACTCCGGAGACCAACCATCGCAGAAGCGGAAGAACCTATGTCAGCAACGTAGAGACGCAAGAGAGAGAGAACGGAACGCCTGGCCAGCGCCAGCTCTCCTTTTCGGGTATTAGCTTTTATATTCTGGGACCCCTCAGGGAGTGTCAGAGAAACCTAGTTGGTGTGCGTTTAGATCTTGGTTTTGCATATAAAACTGCATAACCTGCTGTAAACTGCATGTCTATATTTAACCAGACGTATAAGCTATATGTAGATGATCTAACGACATGAATAAAGTGAATTTAGAGTTAAGAGAGAATTGACTCTTCTCTTCTTTGTACTAAGCCAACAACCGTTACCGGTGACCTCCGGCAACAGTACTGTACAGTATGGAAGCCAATAGGTAAAACCACCCTTGATGGTGGTAGTAGGCAAGGGGCCAAGCCTCCTTGGATGAAACTGGCTAACAGAAATTAAATTGGAATGGGCTGAAAATCTTCTAGCTGAGAGCTGGTGGGCTACATGAACTACTACAAAAATACACCTCAGTCCCTCAAGAACTCGTTTTATTATTGAATTTCTTAGATTCATCACCGGTATGTGCTAGACAGATCAGAGATTGGACAAGTTGAGACCTAGTCTTGTCCAAAGTACGTGAACAAGTCCTTCATGGTTGGTCTCAAGAGCAGGAATCCGATGAAATGAAACTGTATTTTTACAGAAAATATGAAATAACCAGCCAGGAGAGTGTCTTATTGTGAGGAGCACGAGTGACTGTTCCTCCAAAAGGACGAAAGCCATTGTTAACTGAACTACTTAGTGCACATCCAGGTATTTCCCGAATGAAGGCCATAGCACATAGCTATCTATGGTGGCCTGGAATGGATAGAGAAATAGAGAGCTTAGTGAGAAGTTGTATGCAGTTTCAGCAAGTGCAAAAGTTACCTCCAGCAGCTCCATTACACCCTTGGGAGTGGCCAGGAAGGCCATGGGTATGATTACACATTGACTATGTGGGACCTTTTATAGGATCAATGTTTCTGCTCATTGTTGATGCACACTCAAAATGGATGGACATAAATGAAGTGAAGTCACCAACATCTTCTGCTACAATTGACAAGCTATGTCAGACTTTCACCATCAACAGACTACCAGAAGTGGTCATATCAAATAACAGCACAGCATTTACGAATGCTGAGTTTCAATGGTTTATCAGCCTCAACGGTATCACTTATGTAAAAACTTCACCATACCACCCTTACTCAAATGGGCTGGCCAAGAGAGTTGTTCAAACATTCAAGGCTGGCATAAAGAAATTAACTGGAGGTTCCATAGCGACCAGTTAGCACATTTTCTTTTCCATTATAGGACCACCCCTCACACAACAACAGGTGTCACACCTGCAGAATTGTTGATGAATTGCCGTCTCAGGATAAGATTTAGCTTAATAAAGCCAAATTTAGGAGGGAAGTTGGAAAGGAGTCAGGGAAGTCAGAAAACTGTAAATGACTGGCATAGTCGTGACAGGAAGTTTACTGTAGGAGAGATGGTTTTATGGAGCTTTGGAGAAGGACCCAAGTGGTTATCAGGTGAAATAAGTGCAGTGGCTGGACCTCTTTCTTACCACGTGAAAGTGGAGGACCGAGTTATATGGAGGAGAGAAACAAAGTCCCAAGAAATGATACCATCAGTGTTCACGACTGAGTCAACATCTCCTGTTGAAAGAACTCAACTGAGTACAGGTGTGCCTGAAGGATCGGCTGTACCTGCAAGAGTTGAGCCCACCGAAGAACCTGATATCCAGACAATTTCAGAAAAGGAGGTTCCTGACAAATCATCTGAAGCTGTAGAGCTGAGATGTTCTACACGTATAAGGAAATCCCCAGAAAGACTGAATTTGTAAATTACTTACCTGTGTAAATAATTTAATATTTTGAGAAAAACTGTAATTGTAATTGTAAAATGTATTTCTCAGTAAAGGGCTCCTGTGGTAATCTGATGTGTAATATACCTTTAAGAAGAATGTTATAATGGAAGATCACATGGTCTTAGTATCCCATAGCAGACTAGCGTGGGCTACCTCAGTAGTCAGTGGTCTATAGATGGAGTCTGTAATGACAGGGTTTGATTTGAAGGCACACGGGTATAGCTTCTGAGTTTCTTTGTAAATAAATAGAATGTGTTCTACCTAAGAACTGTCTGCTGATCTACTCTGTCTATGGTACCAACTCGGCTATCCTGAAACAAGCGTGCAACCTGGGTCCATAAGTCCAGCCAAACTAGTGACTAGGATCCAACAGGATTGATCTTGAGATCTTTGCTATTTTTAATATTTGCTTCTCTCCTGTGGTATTGTTCCTGGTAAGTCAAAGGACAAGCAATTTTATAAGGAGAGGAATATTATCACCTTTAACGTACAAAGTATTATTATCAGGGCCATAGTTTACAGTAACTAAATAGGTCAAAATGCAATTTTACAACATGATACCTGTAAGCAAAGAGTTAATTAGGCTATCTCGAAATCTGCTGATTTTATACTTTAATTGATTTCAGCAGTGACAATTGTGGAATTTAGACTCAACTTAAAATAATGGTCAGTTTAGACAACAAACCTATTGATAATTAAAAGGCATTCCAGTGTATACTGTGGAGAACTTTAATTAGTTGATAACCAGTTCAGCAGAAAGGATTAAATCATCATTTTCAGAAATAGGGGATTGGTATGGAATGGAATGATTTGAAAGTTGGGAGTTGTATCAGTCTATGGGGTAAGAACTAGTTAAAACTAATTATTATACAGACATGGGTCTGGCAGAAAAGCTCCCTTTGTTCAGTCATAAGGAGGGAAGCCTCAAAGCTGAAAAGTTAGAGTGTGTGAGTCAAGTATAGATCCATAAGCTGCAAGAAGATGTAAATTAGTGCTGAATGCTGACTATTTAACATAACTATGAAACATGCAAGTTGTCATGTAGAAGGAGTGATTAACGGTATAAAAAATAGATGTTTGAACAGATACTTTGGAGTTCAATTCAAGTCTGACCTATCTAAGATATATTGGGCTTGGAACTGTAATATTTGAATTCTCTGCTAAAATCTTGCAAGGTTTTGCCATAAGCACTATTTGAAGTATAAGTTTAATTAATTTTAGTAATAAACCTTAGTTATATGTACATTTGACACATAACACATTGAACAGCTGTGAACTGCTGTATTATTTTGAGGAACGCCTCCTCCAGCTGTTGATGCTCTCCCATCCAGAAAACCATCCATTTGTGTTGATATATTATTGACTGAATTTTACCCTTGGCAGGCTCACCTGATCGGTGGGCCCGGTAGTGGTCAGGAAACGAATTGCAGACTGCAATCGGTCCCTGAACCCGATTTCACTCTGGCTGGCCAATTAACGGCCAGCCAGCGTGAAACATGCATTGAAAAGCTCAGTGCTAGTGGGGTGGGGGCAGGAAGAGGGCAGGCGATGACAACACCATGGGCACGGGTGAGCGCTGTGAAAGAGATCCCTGAAGGCAGACAGCTGCCTCAGGGAGCTGCAAACCTGCAAATCAGCAAATGAAGGTTTTAAAAGCTGAAAAAAAATAGTCTATGCATCACAATCAACCACCTGAAAATGTAGCTGATAAAAATGCTGCCCACAGATATGTCTTTATTTTATTTCGTAACGGAAATTTCATCCCGCCCTTGGATGAAGTTTGATGAAAAATGCAAAGTCAGCCTGGTTGATTCGCCCGTCCACCAACCGTAAGGTTGGACGGGCCATGAAAATTCGGAGACAATTGCACTGTTAATGGGATTAATTGTCCTCTTAACTGTCGATGGGCGCGCTTCCAACTTTTGCGACTGCCCGCTGAGCAAAATATCGCACGAGTGCACAATAACATCAGGGTGCTCGCCCGATGTCTTCTCGCATGATTTTATGCCCGATCAGGCCAGGATCGGGCCCTCCCATGGGACATAAAATTCTGCCCTATAGAACGAAAAAGTAAGGACTCGCATCTTGATTTTCCTGATTGGCAGAGTATTGCTTCAAACCTGCTACCAAATTTCAGTACCACATTCCTGTGAATTATTATAAAACTAGGGCAGAATCAATATATAAACTAGGGGTAGAATGTTCCGTTCTGGAGACTAAGTGCGGCGGCGGGTCGGATAAGTGGCGTGTTTCCTGTTGGGTGATGGGGCGGATTCTTGAGCCCAATTGTACTTTTGGAATCTCATTAATTATGCATCGGCAAGTCACTCACTGAGCTGCATGGTGGGGTGAGCTCTGTTATTTCCACCTCGCCGTTACCTTACGGGGTCATGAGTCCTGGTGCCATATTTAAACACCAGCCAGGCACGCATACTCACTCTCTGCAGCCCAGCTGTATGGTATGGATTCCCTGAGATGGCCTCCAGGAGAAAGAAGCCATGCGCCCCAAGATTCAACCATGACTCCCTGGTGGCTCTCCCCAACGCCATCTGCAAACACCGTGATGTCCTCTTCTTGATGGATGGAACCAGGAAGTCCACCAGCCTCATCTTGTTGGTCTTGGAGGGGGTCACAGCGGAGGTCTGTGCTGCTGGCACACAAAAAAAAAATCCTACAGTGCAGGAAGAGTGTGAATGATCTAATCTGCTCTGCCCGGGTAAGTCAACCGTCTGCTCACTCCAAAACTCATCCTCATTATAGCATCAGGCACTCAAAGGGTTACACTCCTCAGGGATTTCACACACTATTAGTGGAGGAGACATCAGCACTAAATGTCTCACACACACTTTAACATCACCACCATCTTTGAGATCCTTGAGGGATACAGGCCCTAGGCCCAATGCTGACCTTGCTTGAAATGTTACTGCTTGTAAAGCCCTTTCCAATCACTGGCATGGCGCCAAGGGACAGCAGAAATGTGCTTGGGCCCCCTTGCCTGGATCTTACTCCTGCTGGAACCTTGTGGCTATCATTGTATCACAGGTATGTCTTCTGCGTCATGTTGCTGCGATGGCACCCTCACATGGAAGCTAACCATCATTGCCCTCCTTGGCTTCCTGCCCTTCCAAGTCCTCCTCATCCAAGGAAATCTCTGCCTCCTCCATGTCTCTCTGTGGCAAGTGATCTCCCCTTTGAGTGCCAGGTTGTGCAGAGTACAACAGACCACAATGATGTGGGACACCCTTTCTGGAGACTAAGGCAGAGCCCCACCTAAACAGCCTAAAATTGGAAGCGCATCCTCAGGGTGCCAATAGTTAGCTCAATAATGGACCTTGTCACAGAATGCGGAATGTATCTTTCCTCCAAGGCACTTTGAGGTCAACGCACGGGTGTCATGAGCTATCTCTTCAGCGGGTACCACTTATCACCCAACAGCCAACCCTGCAAGTGCCGTGGCTCTTGTGTTACCTGAGAGTGACTCAGGATGTAGGAGTTGTGAGAGCTCCCAGGGTATCTGGCACATGCGTGCATGATCTGCTTCTGATGATCACAGAGCAGCTGAATGTTGATGGAGTGGAACCCTTTCCTGCTAATGAAGATCAATGGCTGCTGTCAGGGGCTCTTAAAGTGTCGTGTGTGCAGTCGATTGCTGCCTGCACTCTTGGGAAGCCAGAGATTGTCTCAAATTCCAGAAACCCAGCAGCCTGTCTTCATTATGAACTTTATGTAATGATGAACCTTACTGTAGAGGACATCCTTCACCTCCTTTATACATTTATGTGTAGAGACCCTTTGGATACCTGGAATGAGCTGTTTGCAAAGAAATTAAGTGCGGCGGTGACTTTCAGGGACATTGGCAGGGGATGTCCTCCCAGTCCATGTGGCGTTAGATCGTCCTGCAGAATGTGGCAGATATGAGCCACCACATCTCTTAACAAGCGCAGACATACATGGGACTGTCTCTCACTCATCTCCAAATAGGAGAAGTGTCTTCGGTATACCCTTGGTTGCACCAGTTGCCTCTGTGGGATAGGCCTGACCTCCTCAGCCTCTGGGTTTTCCTGGGACACCCCTGGGCCATGGACCTCAGGCCTTGGCTCTGTGCTAGACAGCGTTGGGCCCTTCTTCTCTTCTTCAATCTGAACACTGCCATCAAGAAGGCAGCATTGACCACAGCTTCCATTCTGCAATCCTCCTCCTTCCTGTGGACAGATAGGTCCAAGAGATGAATGTATCTCACCCAACATTTACAGACCTCCCACTCCAAGCCAGAAAGCCACTGTCATGCCCTTGGGCTGAGCTTGCGTTACTTGCCTTTCCCTGTTCCACCCTTGTAGCTGAGGCACTCCCTCACCGATTGAAGGTGTCAAAGAAGCCATCCCAACAACCTGACATCTCAATCCTATATAGGATGGAAGATGGCTGAACACAGCCGTGTAGATTTGAGGCTTAATGAAGGCACTCATATGCTGCCTAATTTGGGTTTGAGATTATCCCTGCCTTGCACTTTTGGAAAGATTGGATGCTAATTGCGCCCTGTGACTCATGTCAAATGGACAATGCAGTTTGCTTCATGCATATGTCCAGCAGCTATGCTCCCTTAATGGCTGGCTGCCTCTTCCCTTCTCACAATCCTTTGATGGCTAAATGCTCAATGAGACCACCTCCTAATGTGACCCCAATGCCTTGTGTAGTCTTGCATAAAAGCACACTATGAATTACTGGTTCAAGCTCTAACTTTTCAATAAAGTCTTAATGAGTTCTCTCAGTTGAGCATTCATGTTGAAATTCTAATGAGGGAGTTTTCACCCTAAAAGAGTGCTTGAGTCTAGCTGTGGACTCCCCCCACACTGCCTCAGACCCCTCCCGTGGCGATTCTTTTCCAGTTTCATTTTTAAACTGCGTTATTGCTTCAGAGTCCCAACATGGTGTTGTTGCACTTCTACTTTGAGACTAGCTTCGACCCTCCCCCTGTCACCGTTCACGTCCCTTTGATCATCCTAGAACCCCATGATGTGCAGGTAGACTCAGTCTACTCTTCAGCCTCCCCAAGTAATCCTGGAGCCCATAGAGATTGTTGTAGACATTTCTGCCAACCCCCCTGAACCCATCACTGTTGATGTCCCCATGCCCAATGTGGACCTCACCCCTCCCCATCTTGAGGCTGTGCATGGTCACGTATGGTGGCGCATCTTCCCTGTGAGTGCTTTGAGTACCACCCTTTATTACATTTCCCCCATGTACAGGCTGCAGATGCCTCCCCTGATGATGATTATTCCATTTGCAGCCTAGTGCTGATCCAGCCATCCCTAGAACTACCATGTGTAAGGCACTGACCACACCCTGCACACCATGCTGTGCATGACTCCCATTGAGCAGACAGGCCTTGCTCCTCCCTGGACCAGTACCACAAAATGCGTGCCATGCATAGCCCTGTGGCAAGGCCCACAAAGCCCCAGGACTGCCTTTAATATCTCACCCTGACCATTTGCCCTCAGTTCCAGGATTATAACTGTCTGACACTCATCCCCCCACTTCCATCAGAGATCAACCCCTCCCTGTCATGAGCCTCTGTATACCCCTTCTCCCTTGTGCAACCATAACTGCACCCCACCCCCCGCACCCCCAGCCATGTGCCTGCGTGAATCCCTTCCCACTCGGACAACACTAACCCCCCACCTTCCTCCAGTCCGGAGGCTGTGTGCAACTCCTCCCTCTTGTGCCATACTCAAATCACCCACCCCACTCCAGAGTCTGTGTGCATCCCTTTCGTGTCGGGTTTCAGCTTCCCCACCCCCAATGATTCCTCTGCCTGCCATCTCTCCCCTTTCCAACCCCTGTTCCCTTCACCTCATGTCTCTGCCTATTACCCCACTCTCAGACCCCCACCATCCTCATGCTGGTCTTTGCCTGCACCCCACAGCACCCAGTGTGAGCAGTCCTGGCTGTGCCCCACAGCACCCAGTGTGCGCAGTCCTGGCTGTGCCCCGCAGCACCCAGTGTGAGCAGCCCTGGTTGCACCCCAGAGCACCCAGTGTGAGCAGTCCTGGCTGTGCCCCGCAGCACCCAGTGTGAGCAGCCCTGGCTGCACCCCAGAGCACCCAGTGTGCGCAGTCCTGGCTGTGCCCCACAGCACCCAGTGTGCGCAGCCCTGGCTGCACCCCAGAGCACCCAGTGTGAGCAGCCCTGGCTGTGCCCCGCAGCACCCAGTGTGAGCAGCCCTGGCTGCACCCCAGAGCACCCAGTGTGAGCAGCCCTGGCTGAACCCCAGAGCACCCAGTGTGAGCAGTCCTGGCTGTGCCCCGCAGCACCCAGTGTGAGCAGCCCTGGCTGCACCCCACAGCACCCAGTGTGAGCATCTCTGCCTGCGAACCCCACACCTCACCTGAGAGAGCAGCTTTGGCAGTGGTGACAAGTGAGGGCAGTGCTGTTGCTGCTAGGCTTTGAATGTTGTACTCACCTCAGATTCAAGAGAGAAGTGGAGGTTGGCAGGTGCACGGCACTTATACCTGGTCGTAAATAATTTCTCGCTGGTGTGGCATGTAATTAGAAGGGAGAACATGATCCCAGCGATTTGCATTCTTAGTGAGAATTCATGGCATGCTAGTGCCTGCAAATGGGGTTCCCGACATGAATCAGCGGGAAAATTAATCCGCCATTAGTCTACCAGGAAAGTTCTGAGGGGAAAATTCTGACTTGTTTTCCCATCGGCAGAAATTCGACTTTTGGCCTTGTGCCTAAATTTCTGCTCTAGCTGTTGGCGTGACTGGAAAATTCTGCCATAGATGAGAGTTTAGGGAAACTTATCCTTGAATACCAAAGGAGACAATTTACATATGATATTGAATATAAGGATATGTTTAAATAGTTAGATTGGATACCCCTTTGATGAGGAGTCTATGATTAAAAAGGGCTTGATGGTTCAAAGTTATTTATACCTATCTGGTTAAGCAGATAGAACAGTGCTCAATACTGTACTAAATTCAGTGAAAAGGTATGGGAGGAGTGTGGACATAATCTAAAGAATGTGGAATGGTGGTTACAGGGTTGAGACAGGTGTGAGAGATACAGTCAAAAACTGGGATCGTGTAGTCTGTGTCATTACACCCCTCAATTGTTCTCCTTTTTACATAATAACGAATTACAATAAAATATTTGTATATCAGCCAATATCAATAGTCTTGAAAAAAAAAGATGTGTTTATGGAGAAAGAAAATATTGGGAGATATGGTGAACCCCAGTGAAAAACAATCTGGCCTGTTGGGCCTGATGGCCGTTTCTGTTTTTGAAATTTCTTTTGGCCACATTCCAGATGGTGATTGTCAGTCCAGCTGATATCTGCTCTTTGGCTATGAATCTGATGGACTATATTTTATCCTGACTTTCTGAACTCAACACATTATACTTGGGGAAATGTTCTTTATCTGCCTTGTTATTTGTTCTTCAAGATACTGGTACTGTCAATATAAATCTGTCCTATACTCTAGCAAAGTTGTATTTCTCATGGATGCACAGGCATTAATTTTGTAATGGATTGATAGATGATTTGCAGAATCAATGTCGTGAAGATTGTAAAATGATTGATCGGTCAGAGAAGTGTCTCAGATCCTCTCCATGTCCCCTAAACAAGATATTTCACATTTTCCTGGCATCTTTTCAGTGATGTCCTGATGCTGCATCTGAATTTAAAGTTTAAACCCACTTGAAGATTGAAATGCAACTGTGGTGGCCTGAGTTTGTTAACTTTCTTTGTAAACACCCTGGCCCTGAAATTTCTGGGGGTCCATTCCATTGGTGTAGTCAATTTTATTTTATCAGGAAGCACTTAGCTTTCTGATAGGTGTATGTCAGTATAATTTGTGGAATCATGGTTAATGTTAACTTTGTATTATCAGTGATCCATACGTTATATTATTCCATTCTGCTAGGTTGTGTAGCAGTTTCAACAATACCAAGCATGATGGCTAAGGCCATTTATTCTTCTCATTTGATTTTTGTGGATTCAATTTTCAGCATCTGAAATAGGTTTAATTTAGAACTATCTTTGTCTGATGGAGCACTAACACCAATTTTTAGCTCAAATATTAAAATAAATAAATAAAATGAATCTGTATTCTTAACCCATTCCTAGCAGTATTGCCATCTACTGAAGGACTCAAAAAAGTGTCAGTGGCTTCCAGGTTTTTTCCAGGTTTCTTTTTGTTGATGGCAAAGCTGGCCATTTATAGAATGTGTCAGGATTTGCTAATTAATGCCATTCCTTCTCTTGCACGCCTCCATATCACTACTTATTGCAGGTAAAAGCTAGGTGGAGCATATTGTTCGAAACAGTGAAGGCAACTTGATGTTTTTGTACTTATTAAAATAACAGGGTAAAGTATTTTTCTCAGATAAATGTGAAAGCAAAAACTGTATACCATACATCAGCTTATTTCCTAAAAATACAGTTGCCAAAAGAGCCAAGTATTTAGCTAAAGAGAAATATGAGCAATACTGACAAGAGTACATTAATTCCCTATCCCTATTTGCTAGAGAAGGTGGTGGTGAACCTTCTCCTTGAATCAATGCAGCTGTTGTGACAATAGTACTCCCATAATGATGTTAGGTGGAGTTTTACTGAAAGTTGACCCATCGGCCATGAAGGACTGGTGATATATGTCCAAGTCAGGAGAGCGTGTAACTTGGAGGGTAAGGTAAATGTAATGGTGTTCCCAAGGTCTTCTTGCTCTTATTTTTTCCCTGATGATGAAAATCACTAGCTGGTAAATTGCTGCCGTGTTGGTAAATTGCTGTAGATAGTACATATTGGAGCCACTGTGTGCCATGCCATTGACAGGTGTGGAATGCAGTGGCAGCAGTGCTAATCAAAAGCGGCTGTTTGTTATTGGATGGAGTCAATCTTTTAGAGTGTTGTTGCAGATGCACCCATCGCAAGTGGTTAAGTGCTGAGGTTTCAGATAGACAAGTGTAGACTGCTTCCTGACAGTGGAGAAATGTCAGTGAACAATGCTACACTTGACTTTATGATGGAGGGATAATCATAATGAAGCTTCTGAAGTTGGGGTAGGAATGTTGCCTGAGGAACTCTGCCAATAATGGCTCAAGGGGACAGCAGTGACAGGTTTTCAACAACCACAACCATCTTTCCAGTATGTCAGGAATGACTCCAGCCACTGAGCAGCTTTCCCTTTACAATTGTCAGCTTTCTTATATGTCTATATTGTGAACTCAGGAACAATGATTGTCCACAGCAGGTAGCAAGTTCTGGAAGGACTGTGCCATTAATTAAAGTTGGAGGGAGGTTTGAATAAAAGTCCAAATTTAGATTTGTATATTTAAGTAGTACTTTTTCATAACACTGAGCTCTATTGCAAAGATATTTGGTAAAGAGGGAAAGATGCAAATGAGCTTAATATTTTCTTAAATTTTGCATTATTCTTGGGGCAGAATTTTCTGGCCTGCGGGGTGGGGGGTGGAGCGGGAATGGGCAAAGGGGCCATAGATTGCACAGATGTGGCAATTAAAGCACCATTGGGGCAGCGGACAGAAAAGGTTTCCATTCGATCAACATGCAGCTTGTCTGTGTCCAGAGGCAAAGGGTTACGCAGGTGTGTGCACGGTAGCCTGGTAGCAGTCATGATTTGTACATACTTAGGTAATCCCAGGTGCCAACTGTTCTGTCCGCTGAACCTTTGGATGGCTAGCTTCTGGGAGATGAGGGATACCCTGTCAAGATATAGCTCATGACCCCAGTCAAAACTCCTCATACAGAGCCTGAAGTAGTATGAGAGCCATGCTTCCACCAGGACCATTATTGAGCATCAGCTTGCTCAAAATGAGATTCAGATGCCTGGGCTGTTCAGATAGCATACTGCAATGTTCACCTGCTTGTCTGTCATTAATGGTCGTGGTCTACTGAGTGTTACACAATCGGAGAGCCAGAGAGGGGAGACCCTGGCAGAGGGGTATATATGTGAGAGATGTCCCCTGATCGTGAAAGCAGCTGCTCATCTGCCACTGTGATGCCCATTTGGCCCTCCCTACTTTTCTGAGTGGAAAGAGGGCCTGAATCCTCCAGGTGACTCGTCCCTTTTTCACCTTCTCTCTGGGCACCACAGGTCAGATGGAAGGTGATTAAATGCAGGTCAGACTGCAAATCACTATCCCATAAGCGATCTGATGGGTCTGCCCCTCCATGACATTCACCAGTCTCCCAATGGAGGAAGCCATGCATTCTGAAGAGCAGGTGATCACAATGCTCATGGCCATGATAGCCTCCTCCACTGTCTGTGCCAGTATACGCGACACTCTGGAAGCTCTGTCACACCTCCTCGTACTTTGCACTGTACACCCAGCATCTGCTGGCTGACGGATAGTTCCAGAGGCTCATCATCAGCATAGGGCTCAGTATCTAGGTCGCCTCCAACACCCCTCCAAGTGTCAGTGTCCTGCACTATCTCAGTCTCCAACAGCTGGTCTTGTGACTGTGATGTGTTTTCATTAGGGTGTGGTTCCCTTACAGCTGAGACATGCATACCCACAGAGGTGTGTGGATCTGCATTTGTGCTGGCTGCAAAGCAAGGATGTGATGCTACACTCTCTGAGGCTTGCTCTTCCTCCTCAGAGGTTAATGGTGGGCCCTCAGGGCTGGTGGCTGGAGCTACAGAGGTTTCATCTCTGGGGGAAACAAGCCAGAGTTATGAAGGGTGCCATTATTTTAACTGGCTTCAGATATGCACACTTTCTACATAAACCCTCTCGCCATTGGGAGATGGTAACCAATGTTGATCCCTCAATCCTTAGCATGTGGTTCCCTCCCCAAATGTTGTAAGCCTCCAAAGTCATACTCAACAATACTCCCTCTCTGAAAACTTTCTCAGTTTCCCTCCCCCACCATCACTATCTTTGCAGGAGAAAGCTATGTGCCTTTGAAATCTCACCACCCTGGAGCCATCTTCCAACCTTGCCATGGCCAGTGGTGTGGCTCCCCTAGTTTGATGCCAACTCCAGCACATCTTCCTCCAACAGAGTGAAAACTGCAAGGTCAGACACTTGTCCTCCCATCCTTGATCTCTCACGGGCATCATGTGCTCTCTTCTCCTGCAGAGGATAAGGGACATTGTAATGAATCTTCTGTGGAAACATCATGCTTTCATTTTTGTGCCCAACATGTCCACTGTTGACAGACAACAATTCTCAAGGATCCTTGCTAACTAACAGATTGTGAACTTCAGAAGACACCTCCCAACCCCAGAATCTCCCAGTGCCATGCAAAGTGGCATGTCTGTTTCATGCTGCCTTGTGCCCTTGACCAAGGTGCAAGGCAAGCCCACACTTGATACTCACACCACAGCCTCACACCTTTCCTTTTAGGACCATCTGCAAAATGGTTGCACAATCACCCCTTCCAATTGTAAGAGGCCATTGAGCCTCTTATGCCACTGCAACCAGATCTTTTGGACAGCCCCACAGCTGCTGATCTCCTCTGTGACCCCCATCCAGGCTTCTTTGGTCTGGCAGGGAGGTCTCCTCTTCCCATCAGCTGGCATGAGTACCCCCAGCCCTCTTGGAACTGTGGGACTGTCCTTTGTCTTGGCATCTGCATCTGCCCTCCCTCTATTATTCCTGACAGGTGTAAAGCTGGAGAAGAACTGCTTCAGTTTCTTCCTTTGTGGAGAGACAAATGAAATTAAAGGGCAGATTTTGAGTCTTTTTCACTACATTTGTTATTCTAAAGAGAAATGGGACAGGTGTACCCAGATTTTCTTTCCTCCTTGGCAGAGATCTTGAATGAGACACTGCTGGCACAATAGTCACTAGAATAGAAGAACATGCCCTTGCTGCTTGCTTCTCCAATGTGCCAATGGCTTCCAAACAGTCTTCTGCCAATGCGCTTATTCCTGCACTCATGGATTTCACAAATCCATGGCAAGGTGTCTTTAAATGGGTGGCCTTTTGGCTCAAGGCCTGACCCCTCTCCCACCAGACCTTCCTCCCTAGACGCCCGAATGGGCTCTCTGCCCACCCTTCCATCACCTCGTAGGCTGGCTTCCTGCCAGGTGGCCGCTGATTGGCTGCAACATATTTTATTCAGCGTGTATAGAGGGCAGGGGAAGGAGTCAGTGGTCAACACGCTTCTGGCGCAGCCTCCAATGCCCCACCCAAAAGCATAAAATTCACCCCTTTTTGTGGTTAAGTTCACCATTGACTATATCCCCAGGCTGAATAGCCTGCCAGTGTTTACTTGTCTGACCTGAAAGTGAAGAATGAATATTTGAATGAGTTAGCAAAGACTGCTGATGTCTGTAGCACTGAGACCCCAATCTAAAGCACTGACTTTAATGGAAAAGAGCCTCTTTTTGCTGTGCACCCTATCCATAGGATTATGAACACTGTTCAAAAGAACTAAAGTAATTACTTTTCTTTAAGAACAGGGTAAAATATATGCAAATGCTGAAGAACTATAAATCGTTAACAAGAAGATTTTCCAAAGCTTTTTGCTTTATGATAATATCATATGGCGTTCCAAAGTTTAACACATATTGTAACGTATAAGTCAATGTGGCGTATAAGATGACCCTTTTTTTGGTCCAAAAGTCATGTTTTTGCATATACTCGGTGAATAAGGTGACCCCATGTTCAGCCATGACATGCTATACTCACATTGGTAGTCAGCCTCAATTTTTCTCTCCACAAATGTACATTTTACTTACTGGTATCTTACAACTGGGGGTAAGAGATCAAGCAGGCGACATGGGCTGTGTTGTGAAGGTGGACAGGAGTTTAAGACACACTCACTCTTTGCATTGGAAGCACACACCCATGCTGGTGTGTCACGTTTACAATGTATATAAGTTGACCCCCATTTTTGGAGGGAATTTTGAAGGCTTCAAAGGTCAACTTATACACTGACATCCGTGGCGAACTTGTATACATATACACCACATTCACCTTCACTTTCAAAGCAGGAAGAAGTTCATCCAAACTGCTGTAATTTATTCACCTATTAAAAACATTACATTAATAATGGACTTGAATGTCATAGTGGTCTTTACTTCAAAACTTTGAACTATAAAATATTTCTCTGATGTCCTTTCTGAAGTGAAAGGTGTTTGGTGGGTAGCTTACTGAGACATACACAGGATACACAACCAAAAATAGAAACCGATTATGTGGTTTTAAATTTATGTGTAGTAGTTAGAATCTGTGATTACAGGAGCCAGTGAAAAATGACATGTTACCAGGCACAGCAGTTTTATTCATTGCAAACATCTGCTGAAGCTATTAAACACTATGCTGCTAAAAAAATCATAGAATCATAGCATGGTTACAGCACAGAAGGAGGCCATTCAGCCCATCACATCCATGCGGTTCTCCCAACAGCAACTTTCCCAGTCCCACTGCTGCTTTCCTTTCCCTGTTGCCCTGAAAAGTTTCTCTTCAGATAAAGATCCAATTCTCTTTGAAAGGCCTTAATTGAATCAGCCTTCACTACACTCTCAGGCACTGAATTTAGGATCTTAGACACTCATTGAATAAACACGTTTTCTCATGTAGACATTACTTCTTTTGGCAATCACCTTAAATTGGTGTCCTCTGGTTCTTGATCTTTCTGCCACTGGGAACAGTTTCTCTCTCTCTACACTGTTCAGACATCTCATGATTTTGAAAACCTCTACGAAATTTCCTCTCAGCCTTCCGTTCTCCAAAGAAAACAGTCCTAACTTCTCCCATCTTTCTTCATAACTGAAGTTCCTCATCCTGGAACCCTTCTTGTGAATCTTTCTAATGCCTTCACATCCTTCCTTATCTGTGATGCCAGAACTGGATATAATACTCCAGTTGAGGCCGAACCAGTGTTTTATACAATGGGCAGAATTTTACACCAGCAGGATTTTCCCGACCCACCGCAGTCAATGGGGTTTAGAATGGCTCCTCATATTTAGGGCAATGGGGCTGTAAAATTCCGTCCAATGTTTTATCATAACTTCCTTGCTTTTGTAGACTCTGAAGTCCCTGAAGTCCAAGGTCACATGCTGCTCTCTCAACCTTCCCAACCACCTTCAATAATTTGTGCACACATACACCCAGGTCCCCCTGCTCCTACATCCTCTTTAGAATTGTATCTTTTATTTTATACTGCCTCTCTTTTTTCTTCCTACTGAATTGAATCACTTCACACTTCTTTGCATTAAGTTTCTATTCCCTTGAATTTTTTCACCATCCTCCTCACTGCTCATAATACTTCAAAGTTTTCTATCATCTGCTTCTCGATTTTCATAAAATAATGCAGTGGTCTTATTGTTATGCTCCGGAATGATTACTTTACAAATTGTTAAAGCACTTAAATCACCTTGTCCACTATTTCAATGAAGGAACTGAATAATTTCCAATGAATGGACTTGTGCTTATGTTAAATAAGCACATGGTTATCATAAGATTGTGAAGTGTGCATGCTGTCATTATTGTTGTCAGCAGTAATGCACTCTAGTCTGTGATCTGCATAAAATCTCATAAATAGACCATTTTTGTATATTATTTGAATAACCTATAAGCTCCATATTTATTTTTATAACAGTCCTACATTAATTAGATCACTTTTACTATTTTATATATCACTGTATTATATCATAAACACCCATACCTCTATGATCTCATGCAGCTCTGGGCCTAGAAGACCTGGCTGTGGAAGGCACCATCTCAGCATGGACAGCACCAATCTAGATTAGCTGGCTGACAGCAAGGACACTGTTGGAGTGACAGTGGTGGGAGTAAAAGTCCTGTCATCCTGAAAATGGACAGCAGGTTGGTGCTCCACAGAGCCACTACCACTCCACTGAGGAGCTGCCTCAGCAATCCTAGTAACATGTTGGATGACAGATTGCTGGACTCCCTGCAAGCCCCTTTGCACACTGTAATCTACAGCCATGATGGCAGCAAGCTGGCCTTGCATAATAGCAGCTTGATCTTCTCCTGCAGCATTCAAACTTCTGGTAGAAACTATCTATGCCACAATGGAAGCTGTGATATAGGCCATCAGGCACAGTGTGGATAGGTCCTCTCGTGTTTGAATGAAGTTGGCTACCATTTCGACACTGAAAAGAATAGATTCCAAGGTTTATAGAAAACTCTGTTCCAAGTTGGTTCAGGACTCCTGCGTGCTCCTTGTCATCAAACATGTGCTTTCTGACAAGCTTTCCAATGCACTAAATATTTTATTGTGCAAGCCCATTAGTGTTATTCTATAGGCTGCCCCATCAAAGTGCTCAACATATCCTCCACAACAAAAATTATGTAGGACCCCACCCTGGCAATTTTGCACCTTCACTATTCTTTTCACTTGCTCTGGTTACAGGCCGCTCGTGGCCATTGTCTCACCATGTACAAATTCCTCCTCTACGCGATCCTCTAAAAAACACACTGTACCTGTATCTGAGGTGGTGGTTGCGAGCTTGAAATTGAGTATTGATGCACCTTCATCATCGCTCTCTTCTTGTTGTTCCTCAACTGCCTGGCCAGGTTACAATCCTTGGGTGTCTGAAAGGAGAAAGGCACAAGGTAACATGTGGTGTGGAGATAAAAGCAGAAAATGCTGGAAAAACTCAGCAGGTCTGGCAGCATCTGTGGAGAGAGGAACAGAATTAATGTTTTGAGTCTGTATGACTCTTCTTCAGAGCTAAAGAGATGTAGAAATGTGATGGGTTTTATACTGTTTAAAGAGGGGTTGGAGCAGGTGGAGCAAAATAAAAGGCCAGGAATACGTGGGGGCTCAGGAGAGATTTGACAAAGATGTTATGATGTTATGGACACGGAACAAAGGGAGTTAATGGTGGTGTTAAAGAGTAAAGAAAGTGCTGATAGTGGTATAAAGGTAAGATAGCAGAATGTGTTAACAGCAGAACAAGGGCTAGCGCTTTGCAAAAGCAAAATATAAGAATACGTGACAGATGACAGATGGCCCTGTGGTGTGGGGCGGGGGGCGGGGGGAGGTGTTTAAAAGTTGGGTTAAAAAAGGGGTAAGGATGGAGGAGAGAGTTCATGGTCTGAAGTTGTTGAACTCAGTGTTAAGTTTGGAAGGTTGTAAAGTGCCTAATCAGAAGATGAGGTTCTGTTCCTCCAGTTTGCATTGGGCTTCACTGGAACATTGCAGTAGGCCAAGCGACTGGAAGGTCTGGGTCATGCTTGTGGACTGAGCGAAGGTGTTCCGCAAAGTGGTCACCCAGTCTGTGTTTAGATTCCCCAATGTAGAGGAGACGACATTGGGAGCAGCCAATACAGTAGACCAAACTGAAGGAGGTGCAAGTGAAGCACTGCATCACCTGAAAGGGGTGTATGGAGCCTTGGACGATGAGGAGGCAGGAGGTAAAGGGGCAGGTGTTGCACCTTCTGCAATTGAATGGGAAGGTGCCATGGGAAGGGGATGAGGTGTTCGGGGTGATGGAGGAGTGGACCAAGGTGTGATGGAGGGAACAGTCCCTGTGGAATGCTGATGGGGGGGTTGGGGGGTGTGGTGGTATGAGGGGAACCCCACCAATGGCCACAACCTCAGCAATGTGTGTTGTAATAATAGCTGACATTGTTTCTTCCATGGGGTGGGTTAAGACATGCAGGCATGTCTGTTCCCATCAGATTAGTTTTTCTGCCTTTAATTGTGCACCACCTAGTCCTACAAGCAAGAGAAAAGTGTGTCAGTGGGTGTCATGCAATCTATTTGACTGAAGTGACTGCAATGATTGAATAGTTGGCAGTGTGTACAACCTGTAAAATGTGGGTGTGAGGCTCCTAGCAATGGTCAGTTTGTGAGCGTGTGGTGGGGCATATGAATGTCAATATGAATTCTGATTGATAGAGATTGTTGGTACATGAATGATGGGAGTGTGGTGAATTGATCAGTGTCTGAGGCTAGTGATCTGTTGGTAGGATGTGATATTTGAAGATGTATTGACTGACCTTGATCAGCATGTGAGGTCATTGAACCTCTTGAGGCACTGCACCCATTTGCTTAGAGCTTGACTCTTGATCTTCAATACTATCTGCACTCATTGCCTTCTAAGTATGAGCCTGGAGGTTCTCCTGGATACATAACATACCTGTGGAAAGTACAGAATCAGAAAAACTTAACATTTCCCCCCGAACAATAACATGCCAACTTCAGCAGGAAATTGATGGTAAATGACCCGGCATAGGGAAAACCCATAATACATCTTCAAATTTAATTGAATCTGATTGAAGTAATAAAATTCAAATTGTTTTCATAATGCAGTGACCAAAGATAGATTTCTTTAAATGTGATAATGTTTTACAATTTAACACTGATTGGAAATAGTTTGGAGTAGCAAATGTACTTTACATTACTACTGCTAAATTGCATTTTAAGTTGTTCAAGCTTAAATCATTAATGAAACCAATAATTATTGGGCAGAAGACACCACATGAAACCCAGTAATGATTTGCACTACTTTTCTAAGCAGTAATTATATGTACAATGAGGGCCAACTTGAATTGAGGATTAATTTCTCCAATATATAAGAAATAATCTTTGCCATAAATCTGCAGTACCTTGCCCCGTCTACAAATTAAACTGATGTGGTTTTAAAACGCTTGTAATTCATTAACAATGACTATCGTTTTGAGATTTATAAGCAATAGATTATGTTTACAAACTAGTTAGTATTACATAGATGGATTCTGTTTTGGTGACTGAATTAGCAACACAGAGAAAAGTCACCTTTCATAATCAAAAGAAAACAAGCACCCAGAAGGTAAAAGTGCTACAATTTTGCTAGAGCATTGCAGGAGATGTTTAATAGTTAACTTTGAGACTATATGAATCATTTTAGTCTCCCTGCTGCTTTGTTAGCATTCAAAAACAGGATCGTAACAAATGAAAAATAAAATGTATGTTCCTGCGCACTTTATGCTTCTTTTACAACTTGCCTTATTTTCTGAGGGACACTAATCCTGGTGGACAGAATTCTCATCCAAAACAGTTGAGTATATTCAAATTGGGGTCCAGTGATGTCATAACTATGCCAACATAATTTTCCAACTTTACTCTCTGTCTAATGCCATCTTCTGCCCCGCCCACTAATTATGGATGACATTAGTCCAGGGGCAGCCATTTCAAAAGCTATTTAAAGGGATTTTCAGCTGCTTTTAGGTCTAGCTATGTTGGGTTTTTGGAGACATTTCCTTTGCATGTGGGGTTTTTGACCCTAAATGATTTGAAATTGCTTATAGTTATTTTTGTTTCCAGGATTTGAACTATTAAGGAACTTTGTGATGTGGCTTCTTTGAGGAATCTCAGTCCGGGAGGAGCAGCAGGAGAAAGGAACAAACAGAGGTGCAGTTGGACAAACAGCAAATAGGGGATATGCTTGGAAGAATCCTTACTCATCCAGTAGATTTATAAATAAGAGGGCTTCAGTTCTTTAGGAAATCTGTCACAGAGTTGTATCATGTCCTGCATCATTTGTAGTCAGGCAATGACCATCTCCAACAAGAGATAATCTAACCATCGCCTCTTGATGTTCAATGGCATTACCATCACTGAATCCCCCACTATCAACATCCTGGGGGTTACTATTGACCAGAAACTGAACTAGACTAGCCATATAAATACTGTGGCTACAAAAGCAGGTCAGGGGCTAGGAATTCTGTGATTCCTGGCTCCCCAAAGCCTGTCCACCATCTACAAGGCATAAGTCAGGAGTGTGATGGAATACTCCCCACTTGCCAGGATGAGTGCAGCTACCACAACACTCAAGAAGATTTACACCATCCAGGACAAAGCAGCCCACTTGATTGGCACCACATCCACAAACATTCACTCCCTCCACCACCGACACACAGTAGCAGCAGTGTGTACCATCTACAAGATGCACTGCAGGAATTCACCAAGGCTCCTTAGACAGCACCTTCCAAACCCACGACCACTACCATCTAGAAGGACAAGGGCAGCAGATAGATGGGAACACCACCACCTGGAATTTCCCCTCCAAGTCACTCACCATCCTGACATGGAAATATACCCCAGTTCCTTCACTATCGCTGGGTCAAAATCCTGGAACTCCCTACCTAACAGCACTGTGGGTGTACCTACACCACATGGACTGCAGCGGTTCAAGAAGGCAGCTCACCATCACCTTCTCAAGGGCAACTCAGGAGGGCAATAAATACTGTCCCACATCCCATGAATGAATTTTTTTTAAAAAATGCACATATTATTGAAGGTGCAGGTTGAGAGTGTTATTAAAAAAGTACAATGGCTCCTGAGATTTATAAATAAGAACATACGAATAAGAACATTAATAACAAAAGCAAGGAAGTTATGTTAAGCCTGTGTAGGATACTTGTTTGACCTCAACTGGAGTATTGTATCCAGTTCTGGGCACCACACTTTAGGAAGGATATGAAGGCATTAGAGTGGGTGAAGAGAAGATTCATGAGAATGGCTCCAGAGATGAGGGACTTCAGTTAAGTGAATAGATTGGAGAAGCTGGGTTGTTCTCCTTGGAGAAGTGAAGATTGAGAGAAGAATTGATAGAGGTATTAAAAATTATGAGGGTTCTGACAGAGTAGATAGGGAAAAATTGTTCACACTGGTGGAAGGATTGAGAACCAGAGGATGCCAATTTAAGATGATTGGCAAGAAGTAATGGTGGCATGAGGAAAACCTTTTTCTGCGGCAAGTGTTTAGGGTCTGGAATTCACTGCCTGAGCATGTGGTGGAGACAGATTATTATGTGGCTTTCAAAAGAGAATTGGACCATTATCTGAAGAGGAAAAGTTTGCAGGGCTACAGAGAAAGGACAGAGAGAGTGGGTTATTGTGAGAGAAAGGACAGAGAGAGGGGGTGAGTTGCTTTTGCAGAGTACCAGCGCTGTGCTGTAACCATTTTATGATTCTGCAAAATCTCTGAATGGCACCCCCCCTCCCCCTCATGGTTGTCTGAAACTCTTGAGCAAATAAATTGAAACTGGCCTGGATTGCCTCTTGGAGCTTAGATCCAAATCATTCACAGCAACAGTGGGTACATTGAGAGATGCTCCTTTTACTACTCTAAGAGCAGTGCTAATGAGTTTGGCACTGTAGCTATCAACAGTATTGCTCCCTGTAGAATGGCAGCACACATTACAGACCACTGCTAATCCTACCTCACCCATGCTACATAACTTGCTGTGTATATGGAATCACGTGACCTCCCAGCATTGTATCTGTTGTAACATTGAGTGGAATCTTCCTGGTCCTACAGGGCTGGATTCAAGGTGGGAGCAAGAGGAATTTTAGAGACATAAACGTTGGGTCAGTGGCCTGATGTGTTGCTGTCTTTGCGCCATCTTCCCAGAGGCAGGTCAGTGCCTTCAGAGGATTCCCACCTGGCAACGGCGAGTAGCCAATCTGCATTATAAAATCAAAAATACCTGGAAAAACTCAGCAGGTCTGACAGCATCTGCGGAGGGGAATACAGTTAATGTTTTGAGTCCGTATGACTCTTCACTAGAACTAAGGAAAAATAGAAAAGAGGTGAAATATAAGCTGGTTTAAGGGGGGGTGGGACAGGTAGAGCTGGATAGAGAGCCAGTGATAGGTGGAGATAGCCAAAAGATGTTATAGACAAAAGGACAAAGTGGTGTTGACGGTCTTTTGGCAATCTTCACCTGTCACTGGCCCTCTATCCAGCTCTACCTGTCCCACCCCCACTTAAACCAGCTTATAATTCACCTTTTTTCTATATTTCCTTAGTTCTGGTGAAGTCATACGGACTCGAAACGTTAACTGTATTCCTCTTCGCAGATGCTGTCAGACCTGCTGAGTTTTTCCAGGTATTTTTGTTTTTGTTTTGGATTTCCAGCATCTGCAGTTTTTTGCTTTTATCTTACTGCATTATAAAATGCCCATTTGTGGGCTCAATGATGCTGGAACCTTCCCAATGGTCAACAGGACCCCCCACTGAGAGCCAAGCCTGGCAGGTGCCTGGAAGCGCCTTCTCTGAGGCGGCCATGGAGCCTCATACTTTAACCCCCCCTCACCAGGTGCAAGACCATTAGCGGGCCAGAGCTGTTATCACCAGCCATCCTGTGGAGGGATTTCCCATTTATTTAATTGCATTTTAACTTATTCAGTGGGTGCCTCAAATGGAGGCACCCTTGCGCCCTCCCTCTAACAGTGGCTGCTCCCACCTATGCTGTTGGGGTTGCCATCTTTCCAAGGCTGCAGGCACTGTTTGGGCCTGCAGTCTCAGAGGCCTGCCCACCATCCCCAGTTGGAAGATGGACTTGGAGGTGGCCTTTTAATTGTCTGCCTCTAGGAAGATCTTGCATTAGGGTGTCCAGCCAGGCAGAGTGGGGTCAGGGCCTGGAAATCATCCTCACTCGCCCTTATACTTCAAGAGCAGAAGATTTCATCTATTTCTGTTGAAAAGCAAAGCTACAAAGCAACCTGAGATAATTAAGGAGAGGTAGTCAACATGCAGCCACTAGTATACATGCTAATATATAATTGCTGCAAAGTGTCCAACTGTTTTTGTGCTTGACTCCAGTGAACGAGCACTGATCATTATTCTTTTCTTGTCTACTGAAGAGAACTTGTTTTTCTTTTCTCTGCAAAGAGAGCAGATGGGGTTTTGTGAGTGCAGTCTTATCCAGATGGGTGCCATTCTAACTCCCTCTCATCTCCCTTCACACCTCATATATAACAATAAAGCATTACATGGGACCTTCAAATGCCTGTCTGGAAATGCATCAGAGTTGAGGTTTAACATTAATCTGGCAGATTGCTTGCCACTGGAATTCACAGTTTAGTGCATCCTGTACGCACCAAAAATCAGGATACATTGGACTTGAAAATTGGCTCCGCCATTTCATAGGGACAAAGGGAACAAGTTTGAGAAAAATATCTATATGAAATAAAATATCTATTTTCTGAGAATACTCAGAAAAGATACGTTCCAGTGAGAAAGAAAGACTCTAAGGGAAGGACACGCCATACGTGGCTAAGTGAAGAAGTTAGAGACAGTATCAAATTGAAAGAAAAGCTTATAATTCTGCAAAAATAAGTGGCAGGTTAGAAGATTGGACAGAATATTAACAATAGCAAAGAATGACTAAAAGATTAATAAGGAAGGAGAAATTGGAGTACGGGAGAAAGCTAGCTATAAATATAAGAACAGATAGTAAGAGTTTCTACAGGTATTTAAAAAGGAAAAGAATAAGTAAAGTTAGCATTGGTCCTCTAGAGAGTGAGAATGGGGAGTTAATAATGGAAAATAATGAAATGGTGGATGAATTGAACAGATATTTTGCATCACTGTAGAGGATACAAATAACATTCCAGAAATAATTGTGAATCAGGAAGTGAAAGGGAGTGAGGAACTTAAAACAATTACAATCAACTAGGAAAGGGTACTGAGAAAATTATTAGAACTAAAAGTTGACAAGTTCCCAGGTCCTAACGGATTTCATCCTAGAGTCTTAAAATAAGTGGCTGCTGAGATAGTAGATGCATTAATTTTAATTTTCCAAAATTCCCTAGATTCTGACAAGGTCCCATCAGGTTGGAAAATAGTGAATGTGACTCCTTGATTCAAGAAAGGAAGGAGACAGAAAACAAGAAACTATAGGCCAGTTAGCTTAACATCTGTCATAGGAAAATTGCTGGAATCTATTATTAAGGAGGTTATAGTGGGGCACTGAGAAAATCTCAATGCAATCAAGCAGAGTCAACATGGTTTGTAAAAGGGAAATCATGTTTGACTAATGTATTGGAGTTCTTTGAGGAAGTAACAAGCAACGTGGATAAAGGGGAACCTGTAGATGTGGTGTACTTAGATTTTCAGAAGGCATTTGACGAGGTGCCACATCAAAGTTTACCACACAAAATTAAAGCTCATGGTGTAAGGGATAACATATTTGCATGGACAGAGGATTGGCTAGCTAACAGGAAGCAGAGAATAGGGATAAATGGATCATTTTCAGGTTGGCAAGATGTAATGAGTGGTGTGCCACAGGGATCAGTGCTGGGGCCTCAAGTATTTACAATTTATATCAATAATTTGGATGAAGGGACCGAATGTATGGCTGCTAAATTTGCTGATGACACAAAGATAGGTAGGAAAGTAAGTTATGAAGAGGACATTAGGAGTCTGCAAAGGGACATAGATAGGTTAAGTGTGTGGACAAAAATTTGGCAGGTTGAGTATAATGTGTGGGAAAATGTGAACTTGTTCACTTAGGCAGGAAGAAGGAAAAAACAACATATTATTTAAATGGAGTGAGATTGCAGAATTCTAAGGTACAGAGGGATCTGGGTGTCCTGGCACATGAATCACAAAAAGTTAGGATGCAGGTACAACAAGTGATCAGGAAGGCAAATGGAATTTTGTCATTTATTGCAAGAGGTATGAATTATAAAAGTAAGAATGTTTTGCTACAGTTGTATCGGGCATCGGTGAGACCACAGGTGGGATTTTCCCTTCTGCACATTAAGTGCAGTGGTGCGTGGGAAAAGCGGCATTTTTCCCACTGGGCACAATGGCGTGTTTTCATGGTGTATTGCCTGCTTCCCACCTCATTAATTATGCATCAGCAGGAAACACATCAGATCATGGGCAGGCAGCCTTTAACTCACGCGCCCTGCCGTGACCTCAGCAGACCTTTGCTCCGGGTGCCATATTTAATCTGCACCTGCACACAGGCTTCTCAATGTCTGAAGCCCAGGACTGATCCACAGAAGACAGGCTCCCAAATGGAAGAAGAATGCTGTTCCAATTATTAGTTGAGCCACCTGTTGGACGCTGTTGAGGCCTGCCGGGATGTCCTTTACCCCCATCATGGTCGGAGGAGGTCCACCAATGCCACCACTCCAGCTTGGCAGGTGGTGACAGCGGCAGTTAGTGCTCACGCCGCACAGAATAGGTCAGTCATCCAGTGCAGAAAGAGGATGAATGATCTCATCTATTCCGCCAGGGTAAATCAACCAGCTCATCACTCTCAACTCACACACACAAGCCCATCAGGCATTTGCAGGATGACACTCCACAGGGATCTCACACGCTGCCAGCTAAAGGGGCATCACCGCTAACTCTCACACACATACCTTCACATCTCCATCTGGGCTCATATCCTGTGTAGCTCACGTTCTCATCCCATGCACAGCTCCACACACCACCTACACACAAGGTAGGCATCCTTATCATCTGCCTTGGCATGTGTCCTGCTCACACTCTCCATTTGTTTTAATGCAGGACAAGCTCACACACAATAGGAGGGAGACGTCCCCGACTGGGGTAAAGTAGCCGAAATGAAAGCCCTCATTCCCTAAGAGGAGAGTGGTTTGTGCTGGCCAGAGAAGACTGGGACTGTGCCTGTGGCGGCGGTGAGGTCGGCAACGCAGAGCCAAATGAGGATGCTGTACTAGCTCATCCCTCAGACAACGATACTGCGAGTGCTTTGTCATGTCTTCCAGTCACATGCCCTGCACTAATTATTTCTATTTTATTTCATAGGCACCTCTGGAAAGCACCAGAGGGCATCAAAAAGCTAGGCCCTCATCTCCAGCAGTGAGGACAACTCGGATGAGGAAGCAGAGGATAGCACCATAGAAGACCCATCACAGCGCTCACCCACACCCTCCACCAGCTCAGAGACACACACTTCAGTGGGTCCTAGTTCTAGAGCAGCCTTGGGGTCCAATCTGGTGAGCACAGCACAGAACCTGGTTCACAGCAGACGGAGGCAGGGATATCCAAGTTAGCACTTGGAGAACTGCTGGAAGCCAGGATTCTGCTGAGTCAGAGTCAGATGATTCAGTCCTAAATCATTTGGTGGAGCTGCAGCAACAATTAGAGGAACATCAGGAAGGGGTGTTAGCTATCTTCCTCAGATTTCAAAGTATAATGGAGGAATCCATGCACATTCAGTCTGAGGTGATTGCTCCAGAATGCTAATGCACCAAGGTCAACACTGGTAGGATAGCAGCCACCATAGAGACCTTGGTCCAGGACATCTTTTCTGCATTGCGCTAGGAGCTGCAATTCATCAGTGTAGCCATTGGTGGCATCCATCACGGCTACATAATGGGGGTGGGTGTGGCTACTTGATCTCACTCCAGTTGCCCCTTCTCCTCAAGGAGTCAGCCAGGGGCTCTCTGGCACCCATTAGGATCAGGAGCAGCAGCTGGATACCCTGGGGCCATCCACCCAGGTGACTCCGGGAGTGTCCAGCCAATCCCAATCACCTCTTCCTGTGACCCCATGAGCTCCTGCCCCACAGGCTGAGAAGGGTGCACCTGCCCCACAGCAGGACACCCAAAGCAGGCTGGGGCCCTCCAGGTCTCGGCTCTCCAGAGGACGCTCGCCAAAGTCATCAGACAACAGGGCGTAGCAATCGACAGACTGCATCCACCTCCACCCTGGATGGCAGGGATGCACCCAGATGTAGCGATTGGGTTAGAAAAATAAGGAAATATTAGGAGCATGATGGTAGCATGGGTGATAACCACATGTATATAATGTTCACAAGCGTATATCGAATCGCACCCATTTCACATCTCCTCTTGTGTATGCCTCCTCTTTATGATGAGCTGTGTTATTGTCAATCAGGTGTGACACCATGGTTCCTCCCCTCACTTGTTTGGCAGGCAAGTGTGTGAACACCGTCATCCTCAGGTGGTCAACATCCATAGAAAGGTGACGATGACTGCAGGCTTGCATCCCTCACTGAGAGTGCTGGATGTCAATGTGATGGGGAAGAAGATGACACAGAAGAATGAGTGATATAAAAATAGGTTAATACCTGTGAAACGTCATCAGCTGCCTTAGCCCAAGTAAGACCTATCAGTTTCACCATTGAGGTTACACAGAATGCATTGTGCTATTCTTGGAGATAGATCTCCTTGAGGAGCTTTGTCAGACTGAAGGAATGCAGCTACAAGTCCAGTGAGGATTGTAGAACAGCTCCTGCCTCTACCAGGCTGCCATAGCGACTGGGACGCTGGAGAAATGCTTGAAGAGGCAGCATCTTCTGACATCTGATGCCAGGATGCCCTCCTCCAGTTAGCACCTCATCTCAGCAAGGACACATGCTCCCAAGGCTCCATCATCCTTCAAAGGATCAGGACAATGGTGAGCTTAATGTGCAAGTACTGACTCTCAGATTGAAGTGAATGGTTGAAATGAGAAGGATAGCAACACTAGTGTTCATGTAGGTCGATGATGGAAGGCACTTGTCCAAGGGGATACTCACTGCAACTAATCAAGCTCCTTGTGGAATCTGGTGGCACGCCTGCCTCATCTGGCCTATGCTATGGCCTCTTCCCCTGCAGCCTTGGCTTTGTCAACCTCATCGCCCTTATACTCTCATTGTTCGCCTCGTGCAGCTCCTTCATGTTGGCATCTGGAAAATGCTTTCCCCTTTGCAGCACCAGGTTGTGCAGCGCACATCAAGCCATGAGACCCTCTGTGGATTGTACTGGAGTCTTCCGCTAGATCTGTCGAGGCACCGGAATTACATATTCAAGATGCTAATGGTCTGTCTCACCAATGTTCGGGTAGTGGAATGAGCATCGTTGTACCTTTTCTCAGCTGGATTTTGTGGCTGCTACAGGGCGTCATCAGCCACATTCTTTATGGGTACTGTTGGGAACTAGATATAGTTTTAAGTAAGTTATATTTGTATTTGTGGGTGTTAGGAGCAAAATACAACTTTAAGTTTAATTTATACTTTTTTATTTGTGTGTTAAGAAAGGTGAAACCTGCGTTTGATTTCACTTTAGAGGTTTTTTTTTAGATGGAACTGGCATGCCTGGGGTCCTGTTTGTATACATGTATTTTTAATGAGGTTTTACGGCTCTTTAAGTGAAGAGATGGGTTACCAAAGGGTTAGTAGTTTAGGAAAGTTAAAAACAAACAAAAAAAGTAGGAAAAAAACAATGTGGTTGCCTAGCAACAGGGGGTCAGAGAAAGACTCACAGAGACACAAGGAGAGACAGAAAGGCAGATTTTAGTTCAGTTGGCATGTATATACTACAGAGTGAAGATAGAAAAGATCTAAGACTCTTTCCAGCTGGAAATGATGCCCGACTACTGAGGAAATGAGTTTGGGAAACTCATATGTATTCTAAAATTAAAGTAAAAGTGAATTTAGAGTGAGAATACTCTGAGCATGGTCTGATGTGATATGATGCAATGTGACATTGTAATGTCACCAGATTGATTTCAAATATTTCTCCCTACCACAGTGGCTAGAGCTTTAATTAATGCCCTCTCTTAACAGTGACCAACTGTTTGAGAGTCAACATGGTGTTGATGTTGATTTCAAGTGCCATTTAAAAGGATACTTACCATTTTCTGTTCATTGCTACTGGAGATTTGAAGAGGACTTTTGAAACACATCCAGGGACTTTCAGGGCCACATTGTGAAGATGTGACCAACTCTCAAACAACGCTTATTCCAGAAATTCTCTGAGGAGCTCACATGTTACTCCACCATATGGGACATCTTATAGGAGTCACCAGCAGCAAGGGAGTTCTTGATATGTACATCTTGCTAATGGTCCCCCTTGGTCTGGATAAAGGGTGGAAGGAGGATATGAGGTCAGGAGGAACAGCACCAGCTACTGCAGGAGAGAGGAACAGTGGGGTGATGTGAGTTTCTTCCCACCCAGCAGGTACATGGTATCCTGCCTCCTATGGACCTCCTTCACCAGGACCCCCAGTAACATGTCCAAGAACCCTGTGAGCCCTCTCCCTCAGTACCAGAGCCATCCTACAATGCGCTGTGAGTACTACACATCTTCAGCAGAAGTAAATGCATATATACCACTTCATGAAAATTGCATCCAACCTGCAACTGAGTGCTAAACCTCTGGAAAATTCAGATTACAGCAATCCACAATTGGGACAAAAAATGTGCGTTGAATCCAGGTTTTCAGGGAGGCTAGTCTCATCAGCACGATACCCATTTAGCACCTGTTCCACTCTTTGGCTAAAATAATACCTAACCTCTGAAAGCAGGTTAAGGGGTTATGATGCATAATTAACCCATACCCATTGATTGAAATGTAGGCGGGCTGTGAACTTGTGACACTTGCACATTATCATGATTTCTGCATGCTGTCAGCAGTCTCCGTGCTGTTCATTGGTCACACTCATTAGCTAGTAGTTGATCGTACCTTTGGCAAGAATTTTTGGCTTGGCGAGCGGGGGCGAGGCCCCCTCGCCGAGGCGTAAAGTGACGTGGGGCAACGTCGGGCGTGCGTCCTGACATCTCCGTGCATCATTTAGATTTTCCGTTCATTTTTCATGGAACCTCATCCACGGGCGGGATGAGGTTTCATGAAGGGTTTATAAATTAAGTTTTTCATTAAAGTTCATTGACATGTCCCCAGCTCAAGTGACACTGTCACATGAGGGGGACATGTCTTAAATTTTTTTTCTTCTTTATTAAAATTTTTCAAACTTAAAACTTAACTCCCTGAGGGACCTCTGTTCCTCGGAGATTTCTGCACTCTTTTGCGCGTGTGCACGAAAGAGCACACTTCTGACTCAGGGAGCGCACAGCGCTTCTGGGTGCACATCACGCTGGGCAGGCCTTAATTGGCCTGCCCACGTAAAATAGCGGCACGGACCTGATCGGGGGCGCCAATCAGGCCTGCGCCCCCCCCCACCACCCCGACGGGGGGAAAGTTCTCCCCTTTAAGTAGCACAGGCTAGGGGGTTGTGGGAGGGAGTTCTTTCCTGCTGTTGAATGCATTTTCAGCTGAATGGCCATGGGCCATAGTGGGACTGGCATCAATACAGTGAGACATGCTGAATGATGTCCTGCTCTGCATACTGCTGGTGGATGTTAGGTGAGTGCACACAAACAACCGTACAAAGATGGCATTCAGTGCAATTCTCATCAGAAGTGTAGGCACTTGCAGCAGGTGTCATTTTCAATGTTCTAGCCAAAACACTCGGTCTTGGAAGTGGGTGTAGTAGTTTGCATTTTCCTTGGACTACAGCATGACAGAGTAAATGAGTAGAGGCTCACAGCAGGAGGTTACATTTGCCCAGGGTCTCCAGCAAACAATTCCCCAACCTCGGTCTCAGTGGGGAACAGTGTGCCAAATGTTTCTGCTTCAATAAGGAGGCCCCCGCTAAAAACTGCCACCTGTTGTGGCCATAACAGCAGCCGCAGAGCAGGGCGAGCATGGCACTGCCAGTGACTATGAACTTTTATGCATCTGGCTCCTTCCAGGCTGGAGGAGGCAGTGTTTGCAACATCTCCTGGTTTGCCGTATACTGTTGCATAAGAGAATTCACTGAACATCTATATGCAAAGAGAGCTAAATACATTTCATTCTCTCTTGCCAGAGAGAAGTAGGCAGAGTGAGCATGCAGTGTTGTGAGGATTGCAGGCTTCTGCATGGTGCAGGATGCCATTGATACCCCACTTGGGAGTGGGGATCCCCCATTGTTCATGACTCTTCTGAGGTGTTGTGAACAACTTATGGAAGGGGCCCGACTCCACAACATTTGCTGGGGGGGAATGGGGTGGTTTAATTGAAGCGCCCCCACAATGAAGCTGACAAGGGCGGGAGCGCTACATGCAGGTAGGCTTCCTGCATCCTTATCCTTCTCTGGCAAAAATAGTTGGAAACGGGAATTGGAGTAGGAATCCCAGAATCAGGCCTCCCCCCCCCACCAATTTTTAAAGGGCTCCTAAGTCAACCCAGTTCAGCGAAAATCTAGGCCGGTATTTCTTTATCATCACTGTCTTCCTGCTCTTCCATCTCTTTCTCTTCCATTATTGCCTGGCCACACTGCTGTTCTTGGATATCTGAACAGAGAAAGGCACAAGAGTAGGGTTGTGGGCAGGGGAGGAGGCAAAGCAGGAGGTGCATGTTTACACCATTTGTAGCTTGTAAATCTGAAGATTATGGGGTGAGGGGAGGTGGAATGTGAGAAGGAGGATTAGGTAGTAACATACCATCATCTGCAATGTTTTTAGCCTGGCTGCTGGCCACGGCATCAGTCATGGCCATTTCAGTGATGGCAAACACCGTCTCTTCAATAGGAGTTAGGACACAGAGCCTTGTCTATTCCTCATTGGTTATGTGCTGCTGCCTCTGTTTATGAGTCATCTTGTCCTGCAAAAGAGAAGTGTTTCAGTCTGTGCGCTGCAATGTGTTTGGATGATGTGGTTGTCATAGTTGAATAGCTGGCAGTGTGTCTGCGAGATGTGGATATGAGATTTACAGCAGTGCTATATGTGTGAGCATAAGGTGAAACTACAAATGTTAGGTATGAATCATGATTGGTAGTGATTGATGGTAGGTGAGTGATAGGGGTGTGGTGCAGTGTCTGCTGAGTTTTTTGATCTTATTTCAGATTTCCAGAGTAGTTATGGTGAATTGAGCAGCCTCTGAGGCTATTGATTCAGGTGAAGATGCATTCACTGACCTTGATCACTTGTGTGATGTCATTGAACTTCTTGCAACACTTCATTAAATCCTTGGGGCTAGCCCATAATGGCTATCTGGTCCCATTGTCTTCATAGTGTCTGACTGGGGGGCTTCCTGGACCCTTCTGGGTACAGAACATCTCTCCACCTCTGAGCCTCCTGCACTAAAGCCTCCGATGCAGCATCTGAGAATTCTGAAGTATGTTCCATCCTCTGTTACACCATTAGTCACTCTTATTGCAGGTGAGACTCTCCCAGCCATTTCTTACATACAACATTGTTATGGCACAGCTGATGGTAAATGCTAAACTGCTTAAATCCCAAAGTGAAACTTGAAACAACTGCCACAACTGTTTTGCAATTTGTATAAATTTCCAGATGTGTGCCTTGAATTCAGTAATAATAAGACCACTGAATCTTATAGGGTTGTTACAAAACTAAAGTAAACTTTATTAATAGAAGAAATTATTTTAAGTACATACATAGATCTACAAATTACGACCATGATATCTTCTAAATCCCCTAGTTAATCTAACCCCAGTTACACCTCTGTTAAGGCAACAGTGAGACACACAGATTTTAAAAGACCCAGGCAAAGTAACCACAATACCCTGAACAGTCAAATTCAAAGTGAGTTTTCTTAGCTTCAATTCCTTGTAGACAGCAGCTTGAGGCTCAGATGCTGGAGGCTATTCACACTTGTTAGATCTTAGAATTCCTTCCCTTACGCACAGCCTTCTCTCCTTTATACATATTTTCCCCTTTGAATGCAAATTCCCAATGTTTCACTGTGTCTTTGGACTTTATCTCTCTAATAGTAAAAATCTATCATAGTACCAATTTCACCAGCAATCTTTGGGAATAATAAACACACTGTTTCTTAACTTCTCCTGGCTAGGTATAATATTTCACTCCCTCTTTTGAATTCAAACTAGTCTGGTTTATTTAAAAATGCATTTGTTCTCCTTAGACCTTATATCCTAAAACTTCCCCCATGTTTACCTACTTAACATTTCAAACCCAATTTATCTCCTGTTACATCAAAACATTCAGATAATCTGCCTTTAATTCAATTAAGTCACCCCCTCCACAACCCCCCCCACCCCCACCACACACACACACAGCCATAGACACAGGCCCCACTACTTTACAATAAATTCCAATAACATTCTGAAAATTATTATATCTTCCAGGCAACAGTGACTACACTTTAAAATATTTCATTGGCTGTAAAGTGGTTAGGAAATCTGGTTGTTGTGAAAGCCTCTATATAAATGCAATACTTATATTATTTTTTTTGCTTTCCAGCACCTGCTCCAGCCAGAAGACACCTCCCCTTTAAGTAAATGCTTCTAACCTTGCACTACCTGGGCCCTCTGGTGAGGTGTGGAGCCACTCTGAAATCTACTTAGCACTAGGCTGTATGCAGCTATCATACAAGTCAGCAGCACAAAGTTTGTGTGCAGCCTGCATTGGAAGGAAAGGATGCAGGTTAATTGTGCATTGTAATCACTCTTTCCATTTTTTGGGGCAATCCAATTTTCTGCCCTATGCTTCCAGTATTCTTTATCAAGAAATTTGCTTCATTTTTATAAAAATCATGAATATCCATAGTCTGTTTTTGAATTGGCTTCTTTTCAGGGCAGGATAAAATGAATCAACCATTCACGCTTTTTGTTCCAAGAACCTGTAAATGAACTGAAGAAAGCAAAAGAGATATTTTGTTCAGCCTACACAATAGGATGATTTAAAACAAATCACCAGGCATCTCAAATGCACATTAAATTAATTTTATATATTGTGTATACCTGCCAATTGATAATTCACGTGTGTGCATTACTGCTTCATTTCTTCTTGCTCTTGACAGTGAAAATATTGTTTATTTACATAAATTAAACAGTGCATTTAACATGGCCAATTATACTACCTGATAAGCCTTGTCTAATCATATCACCTTAAGAGGCTAAGTAGATTTACATACATATACATGATAATATATGCAGGCAAATGGATGCAGAACATGCTTTATAGATGGACAATAATACAGATGTACAAGGATACAGATCCTAGAATCATAGAATCTTACAGCAAAGAAGGAGACTATTTGGCTCATGTAATCTGTGCTGGCACTTTGAAAGAGTATCCAATTAGTCCAATTCTCTTGCTCTTTCCCCATAGCACTGTAAATATCCCTTTCAAATATTAATTGCATTCACTTCTGAAAGTTACTATTGTATCTACTTCCAGCATCCTTTCAGGCAGTGCATTTCAGATCACAACAAGCGTCATGGTTAAACTTTTTCCTTCTTGTTGCCTCAGGTTCTTTTGCCAATTATTTGAAATCTATGTCCTCCAGTTACTAACCCTCTGCCACTGAGACAGGTTCTCCTTACTTATTCTATCAAATTCCTTCAAGATTTTGAACACTGCTATTAAATTCCCCTTAAATGTTTTTGCTATAAGGAGAACAACCACAGTTTCTCCAATCTTTCCACATAATTGAAGTCCCTCATTCTTAGTACTATTCTAGTAAATCCTCTCTGCACTCTGTCCATTGTCTTGACACACTTCCTGCAATGAGATGGCCAAAATTGAACAAAATACTCCAGCTGGAGCCTGCCAATGTTTTATAAAGGTTCAACACTTGTAATCATGCCCCTATTTAATAAACCAAAGATCTCGTATGTCTTTTTAATGGTCTTTTCAACTTGTCCTGCTATCTTCAAAGCTTTGTGTATGTAATGCCTCCCCCAACCCATGTCTCGAAATTCCTAGACCATCTTTAAATTTGTACCAACTGATTTGTATTGCATTTCTTCATTCTCCCTACCAAAATCAATCACTTCACGCGTCTCTGTGTTAACTTTCATAGAATCATAGAATGATAACAGCACAGATGACCCTGTGACCCATGCCTGGACCCAGTTAGACCCATTCGCATGTACTTTTTCCACAGTGATACAAAATTTTCCCCTTCAAATATTCATCCAATTCCTTTCTGAATGTTACTACAGCTGTAACATCCTGCAGAATAATGGCCACCCAGATCGGATCATTTTGCGCTGTATGTCACACAAACTCATGAACGAGCCTAAGGCCGCCACTTTCGGCCCTGAAAAGTGGCCAGTCTACCTCAGGTTACCCTGGAAAGGCAAGGTATCTCAAAAATTGAGCAACGAGTGAAGCTAGCTGTTTCGTGCTGCCACTATGCAGTAGCAACACGAATGCTATTCACCACTAACAGGATGCTGCTGTCAAGCCAAAAAAGATGTTCTGCCTATCACACAAATGAGTAATGTGGTATATGAATTTCAGTGCCAGTGTGATGCTAGGTATGTAGGACATACTTCCCAAAGACTAGCGGATTGTATCAAACAGCATGTCCCAGCTGCTGTTCGCAACGGGCAAGGTACGGATCATACCCAACCAGCCTGTGCTTGCAAAACTCAAAACACAGTGTCCAACATTAGATGTGATTCTGCAATCAGCCAAAATTTGCTAAATAGTCCTCAATGTGCTAAGAATTACGCTGACAATCAATTTAAGGGTTGTCAGTTGTGCTCACAGTGTGGTGCATTTGCGTGTACTAGAAGCTACATATATTAATACACAGGGCCCTGTTCTTTGCAGACAGAAAGAACATGTACACACACTGCACCTGTTTCAGCTAAACAAAATAAGTGACAGCCATTTGCTGACTCATTCCTCAGAGCAATGCCTTGATTAATCAGGGTCAAGCTGCCTGGTTTAAATTTCAAACAATGCTTGGCAGTTAACCATCAGTCACCATCAGTGGTGCATTCTCTATGACAATGCCACTTGCCAACCAATCAGCACTCTCTTCATATACAGTATTAATTGTTGTTTTCCCCCTTATATTGGTATTCTTGTGAGTGTAAGACCAAAAGCTTAGACATGTCTCTTTTTTTCAGCAATACTCAAGTTCTGTATGACCACACAACTATTATTACAACTGCATTAAATCTGATTCCATCACACTTTCAGGCAGTGCATTCTTGAGCGCAACAACTTGCTATGTAAAAAAAAAAAAATCCTTATCACGCCCCTGGTTCTGGCACAATCATCAGCGAACATCCCCTCTTCTTACCTTACGTTTGAGGCAAGGTCATTAATGAAGCAGCTGAAGATGGTTAAGCCTAGGACGCTACGCTGAAGAACTCCTGCAGTGATGTCCTGAAGTTTAAAAGATTGGTCTCCAACAACCACAACCATCTTTCTTTGTGCTAGGTATGACTCCAACCATTGGAGAGTTTTCCCCCTGATTCCCATTGACTTAAATTTTGCTAGGGCTCCTTGATTCCACATTCGGTCAAAGTTGCCTTGATGTCAAGGGATGTCACTTCTACTTCACCTCTTGAACTCAGCTCTCTTATCCTTGTTTGGACAAGGCTGTAATGTGTTCTGGTGTTGAGTGGCCCTGGCAGAATCCAAACTCAGCTTCGGGGGGCAGGTTATTGCTGAATAAGTGCCAGTTGATTGTACACTCAATGACACCTGCCATCACTTTGCCAATGATCGAAAGTAAAACGATGGAGCAGTAATTGGCTGGTTTTGATTCATCCTGCTTTTTGTGGACAGGACATGCCTAGTATTATGACACAGCCAATGGTAAAGGTTCAGTTGTTCAAATCCCTGAGGGAAACTTGAAACAACTGCCATAACTCATTTTTACAATTTGTATGTTTTAAGACGTAGGCTTTGAATTCAGTAGTAATAAGACCAAAGAGTCTCAAGAGGTTTTTTTATAAAACAAAATTGAACATTTATTAATACAAGAAAGATTGCAAACACATACATATGTCTACAAAATTACTACTATAATAACTACAAAAATCTCCTAATTAATCTGACTCTCAATTACACCCCCGGTAAGGCACCAGTAAAACTCATAGATTTAACAGACCTTTGGCAAAGCACACCCTGGACAGTTGCATTCAAAATGAGTTTTTTTGAGCTCTGGGTCCTTGCAGACAGACTTGAGGCTTACAGATTGGAGGCTTCTTACATTTGTTCAATCTTAAAATGCCTCAGTTTACACACAACCTCCTTTTTCCTTTATACATATCTTTCTCTTTGAATGTAAATTTTCCATTGTATCGCTAGGCTTTTAACTTTATCTCTTCTAACAATAACATCCTTTCATCACACCACTTTAATTAGTAAGCTGAAAAAAAATAAACACATTGGTTGGTGCCTTCTAGCTATGTGTAAGATTTCACCCGTAGTCTTGAATAGTTTCTTTTCACAAATGCAAATTTACACTTCACTTTCTACTCTCATTGTGTTTATCTAATTAACATCTCAAAACTACTATACTTCAAAGCACCCAGGTTAGCTGCCTTTAATCCAATTAAGACACACACACACACATTGAAGCAGACCCCACTAAAACTCTATTTTAAAAATAATTTCCAATAACATTATTATACCTTCTTGACACTAGGCAGTTTTCCACTTTGTCAGGTAGATGCCAGTGTTGTAGCTGTATTGGAAGAGCTTGGCCAGGATGGGGCTAGTTCTATAGCACAAGTCTTCAATACTACAGCCAGGATGTTGTCAGGGCCCACACCTTTGCTGTTTCACGTGCCTTGGTTGTTTCTTGATTTCATATGGAGTGAATCAAATTCACTGACATCTATGATGGTGGGGCCCTGAGGAGGAGGCTGAGATGGATCATCCACTTAGCACTTCTGGCTGAGCTTGGTTGCAAATGCTTCAACCTTTTCATTTGCACTGATGTGCTGGACTGCGCCATCATTCAGGATGGGGATGTTTGTGGAGTCTCTTCCTCTGGCTAGTTGATTAATTGTACACCACCATTCAGAACTGGCTGTGACAGCACTGCAAGCTTTGACCTGTTCCATTGATTGTGGGATCACTTAGCTTTGTCTATAGCATTCTGCTTCTGCTGTCTCACGTGCCTGTAGTCTTCTGGTGTAGTTTCGCCAGGTTGACACCTCATTTTTAGGTATGTCTGGTGTTGCTCCTGGCATGCTGCCCTACACACTTCATTGACCCTGGGTTAATCCACTGGCTTGATGGAGAGTGGGGGCTATGCTGGGCCATCAGGTTACAGATTGTGAATGAATATAATTCTCCTGCTGCTGATGGCCTACAGCACCTCATGGATGTCCAGTTTTGAACTGTTAAGTCTATTCTATGTCTACCCCATTTAATAAAGTGGTGGTGCCACACAACATGGTGGAAGGTACACTCAGTGTGAAGGTGAGACTTTGTCTCCACAAGGACTGTGCAGTGGGCACTCCTATCAATATTGCCATGGACAGATACGTCTGCAGCAGGTAGATTGGTGAGGATGAGAACAATGTTTTCTTTCCTCTTGTTGGTTCTCTCACCACTTGCTGCAGGCCAAATCTGTCCTTCGGGGCTCAGCGAGCTTGGTCAGCAGTGGTGCTACTGAGCCAATCTTGGTGATAGGCATTGAAGCCCCCCACCTAAAATACATTCTTTGCCCTTGATACCCTCAGTGCTTCTTCCAAGTGACATTCAACGTGAAGGAGCACTAATTCATCAGTAACTGGAGTGCGGTAGATAGTAATCAGCAGGAAGTTCTGAGTCAATGTTGAGGACACCCAGGGCAACTCCCTCCTGACTGTATGCCACTGTGTTGCCATCTCTGGTGGCTCTGACCTGCTGGTGAGACAGGACATATCCAGAAATGGTTATGGTGGACTCTGGGACATTGGTTGCAAGTTATGATTCCGTGAGCATGACTATATCAGGTTGTTGTTTGACTAGTCTCTGAGACAGCTCTCCCAATTTTGGCACAAATTCCCAGATGTTAATGCAAGTTCGACCGGACAGGATTTGTTTTTTGCCCTTTCTAGTGCTTAGATTGATGCTGGGCCGTCCATCGGTTTCATTCTTATTTGAATTTTCTGTTGTGGCTTGATAAAACGGAGTGGATTGCTGGGCCATTTCAGAGGGCAGTTAAGAGCCATCCAAATTGCTGTGGATCTGGAGTCACATGCAGATCAGACCAGGTAAGGTTTGAGATTTCCTCTTCTGTAGGACATTAGTGAACCAGATAGGTTTTTACAACAATTTGGTGGTTTCACGATCAGTATTAATGAGTATTCATGACAGATTTATTAATTAATTGAGTTTAAATTCCGCTAGCTGGTATGGTGGAATTTGAACTCATGAAGCAACAAATCAATTACAAAATACTATGGGGTAGAAATTTGTATGTATTGTCTCTGCTTTTTGGGTGTAAAATAAATATAAATTATACCCATTTAGTAGTAGGACAGTCTGTGCTCTATCTGTGCATTCGCTTCTTGCACTCCTAAATTCTTGGACCCCTTTAATATGTTGAAGGAGCCCTCGGTCATGGACATGACAGGCATTGGGTCCATCAAAAATCAAACATGCTCTTTATATATGAAAATTGCAGTCTGATGATCCTATAAATAAGATCTCACTCAAAATAAAATCAACATTGGAGATCAAACCCTAACCTTAGTTTTCACATATACCTCTCAGTGGAAAACTGTTTATGTTTAGTTTCTGAATATTATGATCAAAATTTGCATTACATTCAAATATTACATTAGAGTAGGTTTTGAATCAAGCTGGTGATGACATGTAAATCATCTGCCATTCCTGTGTATTGCATTTTAAATGTTCCTAAAAGCAAGGTTATATTTACTGTTGCATATTACAATAAAGTCTATGTAAACTATGCTGCCAAAAACATCAAATAGTGCACCAAGAGATAATATTGGAACAGACTTCAAAGTAAATAATTCCAGTGTAACAATGCAAATTTACTTCAACTGAGTTATCCTCAAAGTTTTAACCTTGAAATAGATTATCTTTGACAAACAATGACTCATCTTTATTTGGAAAAATGAATTATTAATTCTGGACAGAAATTAAATAAATATAAAATAAATAAAAGTTGTTTAGGTTGTTATGATGCACTTGATGTGGTCAATTCATGATTCATGTCTGAGCTTTAGTTTTAATGGGCAGGATTTTTCCTGTGGCAGGCAGGCTGGGCGGGAGCGGGCGGGGGTGGGTGCAGAGCTGATTGCTGCCCATGATCGGCTCCGCGCCACCATTTTACGCAGGTGGACCAATTCAGGCCTGCCCAGCGTAAGACGCGACCAGTAGCACCTGTGCGGGCAGGGGGAGGAGGGAGAGTCGGTGCCAGCACTCTTTCACGCATGCTGTGTCACATGAGTTGGGACATGTTTTTAAATTTATGAAAATTTATCTATTTGTTTGATAAAAGCTTCAGGAAACTTCATCCCGCCAGTGGATGAGGTTTCCTGAAAAATGTGAAGGCCGCTTAGGCTTTTCGCCTGCCCGCCAATCTTAAGGTTGGACGGGCAGTGTTCACAAGTGCTTCAATTAATTTCTTAATGGCTTTAATAGGCTGTTTATGTTTCGGCGGGCATGCAGCCGACACCGGTGCGCGCCCGCCGAATGACATATTGCGATGGCGTGTGGTGACGTTGGGACGCACACCTGACGTCATCGTGCATCATTTTACACATCAGCGTGCCGGGTCCACCCCCGCATGCCAACCGAAAAATCCCGCCCAATGTTATTTAATGCTCTTAGGAAATGGAAAGCTGTTGTAGTACAAGTTGAACCTACAAAACTTTTCTAGTTGCATAAACTAGCAATGAAGCCAAGTTTATTGATGAGGTTTACCTCCATAAGATTTCCGCCTTTGGTTACATAGGACATGAACCTGTCCAAGCTGATGTTTTAGTAGTGCGTTGGAACTATGATCATTCCCAAAACTGGAATAATCAAGTCATCGTAAGTTTGAAGAGTGCCTGTCGTGGGAGCAAAAGTTGTGAAAAATACCGATGGTAGAGTTTGTCGCTCAATATAGATACTTTGGAGCCAACATCACTGAGATGCCCGAATCTCAACTGAGCATTCATTAAAATGATCTGGTGCTTTATCACCTGTGGTGGTACACAAATGCTGCACCTCACTCATAGGAAGAGACCACCCCCCCCACCACCACCCCTCAACATGTGTGAAACTGATGAACTCCTCTTCTTCGATGACTTGGACACCTTTGTGAAGTGATTCCACTTTTAGCAGGAATTAAACTTTTTCTCTCGAGTTGGACATGATGTTGAGAATTGATGAGCACCTCCATAATTTGAGCACATTTTTGAGGGCATCAGACTGTGAGTGGGCAAATATTGATGAACCTGCCAAGGTCTTTTTGCCTGTAACCCCTGAACTTGAGCTGGTTGGGCAAGCTGTTCCTAAGACCTTGAATCTGAAGGTTCATTTCTGCGTAACCTCTCTAAATCTAACAAGGTAGATTCTATTTGGACTGCCAAGGTCATGGCTTTTTCCAAGGTTAAATCATCATCTTCCATGAGGAGGTATTCCTTAATGCGTGGAATTGTAGTTTTCTCAATCAATTGGTCACAAATTAGTTCGTTAGTTAGGGTACCAAATTTTCAAGTGTAAACCAGTTGCCACAATACTGTCACATATTGTTTTATGGGCTCACTATTTCCCTGGCACCTCTGGTGGAATGTATATTGATCGATCATTGCATTTTGCTTTAGCCCAAAATATTTTTTGAGAGCACTTACCGCATTTCATACGTAGACATGTCTTCTGTGAACTGCTTGAGTATTCGCTGGTCTTCTGCTCCAAGACAGTGGATGAGTGTCACCTCCTTGTTGGTGCCTGCTCTATCTGGATCATCCCCACAGAGAGCAAGTAGGTCTGGAAACTTGAAATCCATTGATCCCGCGGCATGGGTGGATCTCATGGCATAGAAAGGCAAGGTTCTCGAGCTGATAAATTTAAACTAGTCTCTTTTCATGACCGATTGTGTTTTGTGCCTCAGAGCTATGCAGTGATTAAGCCAGTTTCTATCAAAAGTTTTATTCATAATGCTTTTAAAATGTCTGCAGTCTCATGCTTACATCTTCTTGCTTCAGTTTAGTTTGATGTTCTCTGTAACCACACCAAGGCTTGACCAAAAGCACACACAGAGCGATTAAATATCAAACGATTGAACAATTGAATACTACTTCCTTTCTGCAGCTCCCTCCTTGCAGCTCCTTCTGTACAATTCCCCTCTTTGTAACTCCCTTCCCTACAGCTCCCCATTCTGCAGCTCCTGTTAGTTCTGCTGGCCTTGCTGCTGCCGTCTCTGCTGTCCACCTACAGATTCAATCTGAGGCAACCATAGTGCCACCCATCCTGATGTGATTGAGAAAACCTCCTAAGAGTAAAAGTAACCTTTCAGCAAAAGCAGTTAAGAAAGGAGCTGTGATAACTGATTATTAATTGAAGTATTTCCTCGAGTTTGAGTCAGTTCCTTCAATTAATACAGTGGTCTTACCTTGCCTCCACTGGTAAAGTTCAGGAAGCCCCAGGAAACACTTTGATGAGTCGTTAAATCTGAATTGATTGAGATTTCAACATTTGTTAATAGACAGTGCGCCTCCCCTGAGGGGATTGATGGGTTGGAGTCAGCTTCCTAATGCAATGATTATTTTTGCTATTTGAACATTGCCACCGCCTGCACCAAAATCCACACTCCTGCAAATTCCCCTATAAGTCTTTTAGCTTTGAGCTGATGACTACACAGAATGTAACTGCCATGGGTTTAATTCAAACAACACAATGTAGGTCTGATGCAGGAAAGGAAAAGATTTTTGGTTTCGACCCCTTTCTCCTCCATTTTGCTTGCTTCTTTTTGCAAGGCCTCCATTCACTCTCGAGGTAGGTGAGCAGCATCCGGCTAGCATCACTTGATGATTTAATAATGACACACTTGGTTATATCATAGGCCATGGGCCGGTGGCAAGATCACCACCCAGTGTGAATTGGAGAATTATATTCGGACACAGAAAATTTGCATCATGAAGCCTCAATTGTCCAAGAGTGGATGGTGGCATATCAGAAAATCACAGTTGCCCTTCCCATTATTTTCAGGTTATTGAAATCAATGCTGCCAGGAAAAACACAAACAATTAGTTTATTGCTTAGTCTCTTCAGTACAAGAACTGTGTTACTGATGAGCTGGCTAATCGAACCTGCTATAAAGTTAAATGGACTGTGGGAATTTGTTCAGGAATACTCAGCCCATGAAGCAACCAGGAACAATCTGCTTTTCCAGCCTCAGTGAGCTCCTCGAGAGAGCTGATTGCTGAAACATTTTATTTGATGCAACAAATTAAATAGAACAAAATTCAAATGAGATCATGTATAGATCGCCAAAGGTTGGCATCACCCTACAGTGCAGTTAATTAATGTTATGTTGCTGCCTTCAAGACTTTTTCAAGTCAAAGTTATACTTTTTTCCAAAAGTATAATTGCAGACAAGTAGTATAAGTTTTCTAGCAAAGTTCGAGAGAATAATTCTGACTGCTGCTATAACTTAAGGGGGTGAATTTCCCCAGGCCCTTTATGCACCTGGAAGGGGCTCTCATTGCCATCTAACTGAAGACTGGTTTTGAGAGATGTCCTCCACCATCAGACTTTGGAGCAGTGTTGACACATGCCTTACCTTCCATGACTGAAAACCCATTAAGACATCTATATTTCCTCAACTTCCTTAAATCCAACCACTTCCTCATAAGATCACAATAAAAAAAACAACCAATTCCACCACTAATCAGTTACCATAATTATGATATAAAGGGTTAACAGATGGGATATGTTAATGTATGACGTAGATGGTGATGTATAACACTGACATCAGTCAGTCATGTGTTAGACTGTCTCTCGCGAGAGAGACAGAGAGAGAGAGCGAGGTTGGGAATCATGCCTAAGGACGACATGCCTACTTTATAATATGTTCAGATGTAGTACTAATAAATAAGTGTTAAGCAGTTACCAGAGTGTGTCACTAATCTGTCTACTAACCAAGTACCACATCTAGAGTCCAAGATAGAAGGGCCATCTCAGAGCATGGTGGCAGCAGTGGACACATTGATGTAAAAAACACATTGTCGTTATCAAACGAACCACGGAGTAAAGAACACTTTGATAGCAGCTCGTAACAAATTGACTGAAGAAGGAGGCAAACTGGACAGAGAAAACAATGACTGTTCCTGTTGAGCAGTCCCTGCCCCTACCCCACCTGTTTAACTGCCTCAAGGGCCCGCAGAGAGGCCAGCAGTGGGAGTTACGGAAATGCCATTTTCTCTGGTTAACAAGCAGCATCAGATCTTCACTCTAAAGAGCAAAGGTATCAAGTCAGTTCCTTTTTTATGCTGTATGTCCAGTAGCAGATGATGTTCTCCTAAGGCAGGGAGTGGATGAGTCCACCATGGACTATGAGACTGTACTCAAAGCCTTTGACACCTAACTTAGTCTGAAGCAAAACTTAGTAATCGATCAAGTGCTCTGGTATAGGAGGCAGACCGAACTCAGAGAATTTAATCGGGCTAACGTTCAGCATGACTCCAAGGTTTCACACGACTCCATTGACTGGGTTGGGCCAAGTGCAATGGCCTCACCCATCAGAAAGCCCGCCAAACCAGGTGAGAGGTCGGAAAATTCCACACCGGACGCCATTTTGAGATGCTTGAGTTGTGGCGCAAAAACTCAGCATGATGTCAGGGATTGCCCAGCAGGGGGAGTTACGTAAATGCCATTTTCTCTGGTTTCTGGGGTGTTTCAAGTGCAGCAAAACTGGACATTTCAAGCGTTTCTGCAAATCCAGCAATTTTAATCAAAGTAAATGACAAGAGCATATTTATGAAACACACTCCATCCAAGAAATGGAAAATCAAGTTAAAGGCAAAACTACAAAATTCCTAAGAGAAGTTGATAGTCTTAATCCAGGCTATTGTTCAGCTACAATGCAAGTTCAAGGCTTTGGTACCAGCTTCAAAATTGATGCTGGAGCTGCTGTTAACATGTCAGCAGATGATCTTGACTGGCTTCAGCGAATAGCCCTTCATCCCTCAGACATCAAGTTACAAGGTCCAGGCAGCAGAGGCCTTCCATTAATTAAAAGATTATTGCTGCTCTTTGCTACAAGGAGTGACAGATCATTGATTCTTTCTATGTTTTTCACAATCAGTGTGCATCCTTATTGAGTGGTGATGTTGGCCTACTTCCAAGAGTCCTAGAAAAATCAGGTGATGCCCACGATTTGAACGATTCACTGGGCAGAATCTTCTGGCTGGCATGCGGGTGGCGGAGCCCACACGCCAGCGCTTAAAATGTTGCACGCTGACGTCGCGCGAGCGTCCCGACATCAGCGTGCGGCATCGCGATATTTCAGTCGGCGGGCGCACTATGCAGCGGGACGCACGCCCGCCATTAATTAAAGGCCCCGTTAAGGAACTTAACTTTCCAATCGTCGACGATTTTGAGGGGCCCATGTGAACTTCGGCTCGGCGCACGGGCCCAACGGGCAGGCGGGTAGCTGATTTTTTACAAACCTCATCCAGTGGTGGGATGAGGTTTGATAGTAGTTTTAAAAACGTTTAATAAAGTTTTTGTTTATTTCATGAACATGTCCCATCTTGTGTGACATTTTCACATGAGGGGGACATATTAATGAATTTTTTATTGTTCTATTTTTTATATTTGCCAGCCTTTCAGCGATCTCCCTGAGGCAGCACTGCCTCAGGGAGATGTGCCCTCTTTCGTGCGCATGCGCTAAAGAGCGCACTCTGACAGTTGGGGAATCCCCCCCCACAACCGCACAGGAAGCGCTTAGTGCTTCCCGTCGGGCGGCCCGCTGGACGGGCCTTAATTGGCCCGCCCACTTAAAATAGCGGTGGGGCCTGTTTCGGCGGTGGCGTTCGGCTGCCTGCTGCCGAGCCAGTGGGGCCCGCCCGCCCATCGAGGGCAAAATTCTGCCCACTGTCTTTTATGCAGCAATCTTCAACATTTTATTTAGAACCAGTAGAACTTCAGCATTCAGAAGCTGAGGAAGATTATACAACCAGCAGCAATCTCCTTTCTTTCTCAGAGATATCATTCACTAATCCCTGGACAGAGATTGAAGTTATGAATCTCTCCGTTCTTTATTAAATAAGACTAGAAGTGGTGGATATAGAAAGCACTGTAGCAGTGGGTGACTGTCTGCATGAAGACCTGCTGGACCTGACTTATCTTTTCCAAGAAGAAAGTGATGAGGAAGAAGCCCTTGCAGCACTGAGTGAGCTGTTGGAGATTGTGGTCCTAGAGGATGATACATCTTTCCAGTTGATAGGTAGACACACCACATGAAGTCTCTGTTGGCTTTTTAAAGGAGTCAGTTGTGTTCCTAGTGGCTGAGCAGGATTCAGATCTTTGTTCCACTGAACCTACCAATGTATTGCCTAATCTATCTCCTGTTGTCCATGAAGAGTTTCCAGAGAGAATGCCTTGCCTGAGTCCATGTCAGAGTCTATGGAAGTTCACACTGCTAAAGAGCTGATACCTCCAGGGGTGAAAGTCATTCAACACCCATACTTCAGTCCCAGCAGAAAGTCTTCTTCCCTCCAGAGCTGGGGGTCAACATAGAAGCTGCGGCAGAATATTTAGCACTTCTGAAGTTGCAGAATCCTGTGCAGCAATCTTGTCTCCAAGTCGATTGTCTTCAGGAAATTCCTCTCAATACAGAAGATGAGGCTGTCTTCCATCCACATCTTTAGCAATTCTTCCCATTGCCCAGAGTGGAGCAGCCTCACACAGAGAGAAGTTTAGCTCTCTTCCCACTGCCTACAGAAAGTAGACAGTCCTCTCAAAATATCATCAGGAAATCATCTCCTCTTCCATCCCTGACAGTCTTACAGGAATTTTGATGTTTTTCTCCTTTGTCATCTAAGTTCATTGAAATATCGGATCTTCAATGCCTTTTCAGTTTTCGGTGCAGCTGAGAATGGTACAGCTGTGACAGACTTCCCTGGAGTTGAAGATGATTCGTCTTCTGAAGGTCTTTTCCTGTGGGCTTTGGGGAAAACCGTGAAACTGTTGCCGATTGACGTAAAAACCCATCTGGTTCACTAATGTCCTTTGGGGAGGGAAATCTGCTGTCTTTACCTGGTGTGGCCTACATGTGACTCCAGACCCACCAGCAATGTGGCTAACTCATAAATGCCCCTGAACAAGGGCAAATAGGAATGGGCAATTAATGCTGTCCTAGCCAGCAATGCCCACATCCCATAAACGAATAAAAAGAAAGTTATCCAAAGAGTCCTGAGTTCTCCTCTTCTTGTCCCAGAGAGTCCAGAGGTTGATGATCTTCAGTTTTTCCCTTGGATTAGTCTTTTGTTGAAAAGTCTTCATTGTCCGTGCAGTTCAGCCACGCTGCAGCCAGCACTCTGATTCCTAGCTAAGCTGTTAAAGTGCTGTCATATTTTGCAGAAGATGATGTCCTACCAGATGCAGAAGAAAGCCCTCATGCATCCCTAAGCGCCGAGAATACTGAGGGAGAGTGAATCCCTCAGGACCTTTTTAGTTCTAAAGAAGAATCATACGGACTCAAAACGTTAACTCTCTTTTTCTCTCCACAGATGCTGTCAGGCCTACTGACATTTTTGATTTTGTTCCCTCAGGACTGTGGCTTGGCAGGCAAGGGGGAGAGTAGGAGTTGGAGTTGGGTAGAATCTGTAGTTGTAAGAAGGAAGTTACAGAAATGCAATGTGAATAGTTAAAGATATAGTTTAATGTTGTTGTTGAAAGTAGGGGGAGGTGTAGTATAGGTGGTTTACAGATGAGATATGCTAATGTTGACGTAGGTGATGATGTACCACTGACATCACTCAATTATGTGTTAAACTCTTTCTCTTTCTCTCTCTCTCTCTCTCGAGAGAGAGAGAGAGAGAAAGAGAGAGAGAGAAAGAGAGGTTGGAATCCCACCTAGGAGCAACATGCCTACTTTGTAACCTGTTTAGAGGTTGTACTAATAAACAAGTGTTAAGCAGAGCCAGAGTAGGTCTACAGTCTGTCTACTAGAGCCCAGAGTCCAAGATAGAAGGACCATCTCAGAACAATAATCACTCTTTACCAAGAGCAAATACGAACAATAAAAACATGACACAACCAACAGCATCTACAAAAATTAAACTATTCACTCTTCTACTTACCCTTAGTGGCTATCCTGTAAGTGGTCTTGTCTACTTTCATACTTTCATACAATCTGAATAGCAGCAGCTCAAGTGATGGATGGTCACTGGGATTCTGAAGAGGGCAGTTTAGGTGCCCTCCTGGGATGCCTTGAGAGAGTATGGCTGTAATCTCACTTTATTGGATGATGATAGTTCATTCTGGCACATAGAGTGTCTGAGGAAAAGGAGTCTTGACACAGTGAAATGAGTGCAATAAAATTGCCTGGTTTATTCAACTATCAAAGAAAAAATACAAATAACAAAAAACTTAATGTCGTTTTGATATCTCATGTGAGATTTTATACTGGAAAGTTTTTGACAGATAATCAGGAACGCCGATGATTTGGATGCACATAGAGGAGGTTTTGTGTACCTTTTTTTCTTAAAATACCGATGTTTGAATGTAAGATAAAGATTTACTCTATATTTACAACACTATGTGAATGCAACTCAGCCCATTACTAGTGAATATTTCCATTGCACTGACAATGATTTGATATTTTCCACATATGTGGCTATCTTCTGACTTTGCAATATTATGCTTCTGGCAGTGTGCATGCCAGTGGAGAAGATTAAAATAAAATACAGAGCATCTTTTGTTCCTTTCCTAATGCAGTTAAATTTGGATTAATGCATAAGTACTTTGCCAAAAGACTGCTTTAGTCAAGATTATACTTCGATCAGGATACCTATAAAGGATGAGTAAAATAACCAGTCTGCTAAATTTTGTATTGCAGTTGAGTGTAAACAAAAAAACCCCACAGAAAACACCGAGTAATATTATTGGATTTTTAAACTGCTACCTCAAGGTGACAATTGGCAGCAATGGCCTGAAAATAGTGAGCAGCACTTTTGTCTTGATTCAAGACTGCTTAATGCTAAGTGATGGCATGATAATGAACTGTTCTGTGGATTGGTGAGAAGCAGGTTCACTTGCAAAATCATACCCTTTTTTTTATTCATTCACGGGATGTGGACTTCGCAATTATTGCCCACCTCCAGTTGCCCTTGAGAAGGTGGTGGTGAGCTGCCTTCTTGAACCACTGCAGTCCATGTGGTGTAGGTACACCCACAATGCTGTTAGGAAGGGAGCTTCAGGATTTTGATGCAGCAACAGTGAAGGAATGACGATATATTTCCAAGTCCAAGTGAATGACTTGGAGAGGAACTTGCAGGTGGTGGTGTTCCCATCTATCTGCTGCCCTTGTCCTTCAGTGGTCGTGGGTTTGGAAGGTGCTGTCGAAGGAGCCTTGGTGAATCCTTGAAGTGCATCTTGTAGATGGTACACACTGCTGCTACTGTGCGTCGGTGGCGGAGGGAGTGAATGTTTGTGGATGTGGTGCCAATCAAGTGGGCTGCTTTGTCATGGATGATGTCAAGCTTCTTGAGTGTTGTGGGAGCTGCACTCATCCAGGCAAATGGGGAGTATTCCATCACATTCCTGACTTGTGTCTTGTAGATGGTGGACAGGCTTTGGGGACTCAGGAGGCGAGTTACTCGTTGCACGATTCCTAGCCTCTGACCTGCTCTTGTAGCCACAGTATTTATATGGCTAGTCCAGTTCAGTTCCTGGTCAATAGTAACACCCAGGATGTTAATAGTGGTGGTTTCAGTGATGGTAATGCCATTGAACATCAAGGGGCAATGGTTAGATTCTCTCTTGTTGGAGATGGTCATTGCCTGACACTTGTGTGGCGTGAATGTTACTTGCCACTTGTCAACACAAGCCTGGATATTCTTCAGGTCTCACTGCATTTGGACATGGACTGCTTCAGTATCTGAGGAGTCACAAATAGTGCTGAACATTGTGCAATCATCAGCGAACATCCCCACTCTGACCTTATGATGGAAGGAAGGTCATTGATGAAGCAGCTAAGATGGTTGGGCCTAAGACACTACCCTGAGAAACTCCTGCAGTGATATCCTGGAGCTGAGATGACTGACCTCCAACAACCACAACCATGTTCCTTTGTGCTAAGTATGACTCCAACCAGTGGAGAGTTTTCCCCCTGATTCCCATTGACTCCGGTTTTGCTAGGGCTCCTTGATGGCACACTTAGTCAAATGCAGCCTTGATGTCAAGGGCAGTCACTCTCACCTCACCTCGGGGGTTCAGCTCTTTTGTCCATGTTTGAACCAAGGCTGTAATGAAGTCAGAAGCTGAGTGGCCCTGGCAGAACCTAAATTGGGCACCAGTGAGCAGGTTACTGCTAAGCAAGTGCCACTTGATAGCACTGTTGATGACTCCTTCCATTACTTTACTGATGATCGAGAGTAGACTGATGGGGCGGTAATTGACCAAATTGGATTTGTCCTGCTTTTTGTGTACAGAACATACCTGGGCAATTTTCCACATAGCCGGGTAGATGCCAGTATTGTAGCCGTACTGGAACAGCTTGGCTAGGGGCGTGGCAAGTTCTGGAGGATGCCTTCAGTACTATTGTTGGGATATTGTCACGGCCCATAGCCCTTGCAGCATCCAGTGCCTTCAGCCATTTCTGGATATCACGTGGAATGAATGGAATTGGCTGAAGACTGGCACCTGTGATGCTGGGGACCTCTGGAGGAGGCTGAGATGGATCATCCACTCAGCACTTCTGGCTGAAGATTGTAACAAATGCTTCAGGCTTATCTTTTGCACTGATGTGCTGGGCTCATCCATCATTGAGTATGGGGATATTTGTGGAACCTCCTCCTCCAGTGAGTTGTTTAATTGTCCACCACCATTCATGACTGGATGTAGCAGGACTGCAGAGCTTAGATTGGATCCATCGGTTGTGGGGTCATTTAGCTCTGTCTAACGCTTGCTGCTTATGCTGTTTGGCACACAAGTAATCCTGTGCAGTAGCTTCACCAGATTGACACCTCAGTTTTAGGTATGCCTGGTGCTGCTCCTGGCATACCCTCCTGCACTCTTCATTGAACCATGGTTGATCCTCTGGCTTGATGGTAATAGTAGAGTGGGGGATATGCCGTGCCAAGAGGTTACAGATTGTGTTTGAGTACAATTCTGCTGCTGCTGATGGCCCACAGAGCCTCATGGATGCCCAGACTTAAATTGCTAGATCTGTTCGAAATATATCCCATTTAGCATGGTGATAGTGCCACACAACACGATGGAGCGTATCCTCAATATGAATGTGGGACTTCATCTTCACAGTAACTGTGCAGTGGTCACTGCTACTGATACTGTCATGGACAGATCCATCTGTGGCAGGCAGGTTGGTGAGGATAAGGTCAAGTATGTTTTTCCCTCTTGTTGGTTCCCTCACCATCTGCCGCAGACCCAGTCTAGCAGCATTTAGGACCTGGCCAGCTTGGTCAGTAGTGGTGCTACTGAGCCACTCTTGGTGATGGACATTGAAGTTCCCCACCCAGACTACATTCTGTGTACTTGCCACCCTCAGTGCTTCCTCCAAGTTGTGTTCAACATGGAGGAGTACTGATTCATCAGCTGATGGAGGGCGATATGTGGTAATCAGCAGGAAGTTTCCTTGCCTATGTTTGACCTGATTCCATGAGACTTTATGGGGTCCAGAGTCAATGTTGAGGACTCCCAGGGCAATCCCCTTCTGACTGTATACCGCCATCTTTGCTGGGCCTGTCCTGCCGATGGGACAGGACATACCCAGGGATGATGATGATGGTATCTGGGACATTGTCTGTTTCTGTGAGGATGATGCTGTCAAGCTGTTGCTTGGCTAGTCTGTGAGACACCTCTCCCAATTTCAGCACTAGCCCCCAGATGTTATTAAGGAGGACTTTGCATGGTCAACCGGGCTGAGATTGCCGTTGTCGTTTCCGGTGCCTAGGCCGATGCTGGGTGGTCCGTCCTTCTTTGTGACTTTATAGCTGTTTGATACAACTGAGTGGCTTGCTAGGCCATTTCAGAGGGCACTTAAGAGTCAACCACATTGCTGTGGGTCTGGAGTCACATGTAGACCAGACCAGGTAAGGACGATAGATTTCCTTCCCTAGAGGAAATTTGTGCACCAGATGGGTTTTTACAACAATTGACAATGGTTTCATGGTCATCATTAGGCTTTTAATTCCAGATTTTTATTGAATTCAAATTCCACCATCTGCTGTGGCAGCATTCCAACCTGGGTCCCCAGAGCATTGCCCTAGGTCTCTCGATTACTAGTCTAGCAACAATACCACTACCATCACCTCATCTGATGTCTATTCAAGCAAGCTAGCAAAGACAAGCTAGTGGCTTTGATACAAGGTAAAATTTTAATCAAATCATGCCAGGATGTAACATATATTAATTTAGCCATCATCAAGATAATGCTGTTACTTTATCTAATTTTGATCCCAAAATTTGTTCCACAAAATTAACTGCTGAAGAATTGCTTGGTCAAAAAATTTTTTTAAACAGTGTCATAAAGGATGGTTTGACTTTCCCCTTGCTGGTGAGATTATTAAACATTTTCTGGCATTGCATTCATGTCCTTGGCACATTGCTACTGTTGTTGATGGTGTTAGTCACCTCTTGCCCTGCTGTGCGCTGCAGACTTTAAGGTTTTCCTTCCATGCTGAGAAAACATTGGAACCTTCTTTCTCCATTTCCAGTAGCGGCTCAATAGAATCAATAGATTCACTGACAAAACATGTTCTTTTGTGACATCTCTCTTTTCTGGCAGTCTGACAAATTTGGCACTGCTTTTGTCTATGTCTTTCTCCTTGGTGTTGCTCATCGCAAAATTATCACTTGGCACAAAATAAATTCACAAAAGCAATCCACCATACTTTTTAATGTTTGTGGCCTTTAAAAATATTCACCCAGCTTCCAAAGTATTCACCCATGCACATTTTCACCATTGGTTTTCCAAAGGCTCCCAAAGTATCTGCACCTTAAATATAAATGTCCCTTTTTAATATTTGTAGCTTCACTTCGCTGACGGAAGCATCATGAGCATTCCCAATACAGATATCAGTACCCCTTCATCTGCCACAAAATACCCAGGAGATGTAAAATGAGGTCTGAGAAGCAATCCAGGAACATTGTACTACGAAGAGTGCTTACCTCTACCTTCACAGCATTGTCCATATTTCTACCATTTTACTTCCACTACCAACAAAATCACCTTGGACATTCCTCTCCAAAGCCTTTGAATGTGTTGTCACCTCACACATCTGGGTCCATCTTTCTTCAACTCCATACATTTGCATCACTCTAAGCAGTTATTCAACCCACAGTATCAGAATGGTTTTAACCGAGGCCAGGAAAAAGACATCCTATATATATGACTGTGAGCCTGGTGCATTATCCCTCCTTCATCTTCTTTGCAGCTTTTGATATGGTCAATCACATCATCCTATTCTAAAACTCCTCCTCTGTTCTGATGAAAGGTTGCAGACCTGAAGTGCTAATTCTCTCTCTACAGATGCTGCCTGACCTGTTGAGTATTTCCAGCATTTCTGATTTTATTTCAGGTTTCCAGAATTGACAGTATTTTGCTCTTGTCCTTCCTCTGTTGTTGTGCTTGGTGGTACTCTTCTCCCTTTGTCACATTTTTTACCTATACTGTCATAGCCAAAACATCTTTATCAATGGCTTCTCCTCCTATCCCTGCACAATTCCTTCCAGAATCCCCCAAGGACCTATTGACAGCCCTTTCTCTCACTCATCCCCATGTTCCTCCTTGACTACGTTACCTGTGGACGCAGGGTCGGATTCTACATGAATACTGATGATGTCCAGCTCTTCCTCTCTACCACATGTCCTGATTCCTCCACTGTTTTCATGCTCCCTGATTGATTGTCGCCCATGCAGTCTGGGACAAGCTGCAATTTTCTCCAGTTAAAGACTGCAAAGGCATAAGCTATTGTCTTCAGTATCAGTCCTATCACAAACTCCAAACACTTGCCACTGATTTGATTCCCTGCTTAACTATTTTTTCAAGCTGCTTGCAATCTCGGTGTCCTACTTAAACCTGAACTAACCATATGATCCTATATCTACTCTATAAAGACCCCACTTCTGTAACACAGCCCCTGCCTCCACAGCCGCTGAAACCACAATCATGCCTTTGTCATATCCAGACTCAATAATTCCATTGCTCTCTTGGTCAACTTTCTATCTTCAACTCTCCATAAACATTATTAGCTCATTCAAAACTCTGCTGTCTAAAGACTATTGTGCACCTTCCTACACACTCATCGCTTCTGTACTTACTGACCAGCAATGTTTCCAGGATCAACAACAACAATAACTTACCTTTGTATAACATCTTTAATATAGTAAACCACACCAAGACACTTCACAGGAGCATGATCAAGCAAAATTTGACAACAAGCCACATAGGAGATATTGGACAGATGACCAAAAGTTTAACAGTCAAAGAGGTAAGTTTGAAGGGGTGTCTTAAAGCAGGAAAAGAGGCAGAGGGCAGAGAGATGGAGAGGTTTGGGGGTAGGCAGAGGGGATGCGTTTCCAGAGCTTAGGGTCCAAACACCTGTGGGCACTGCCACCAATGGTGGAACAAGTATAATTTGGAGATTCTAAGAGGCCAGCATTGGAGGAGTGCGGATATCTTGAAAGGCTGTAGGACTAGAGGAGATTACAATGATAGGCAGGAGTGAGGCCATGGAGAAACTTGGGAAAAAAGGATGAGAGTTTTAAAATCAAGATGTTGCTTAACTGGGAACCAACAAATGCCAGTGATAATAGGGGTGATGAATGAATGGGATTTGGTGCAAGTTAGAACATAGACGGCAGAGTTTTGAATGAGCTCAAGTTTAGGGGGATGGAGTGTAAGAGCTGGTTGGGAGTGCATTGTAATAGTCAAGTCTAGAGGCATGGATGAAGATTTAAGCAGCAGATGAGCTGACGTAGAGGTGGAGTTAAGAATAATGTTAAGGGGGTGGGAATAGACTGCATTTCAAAAGTAAGCCTGGGTTTTGAACTGTTTTAGGGGACCCTGAGGATATGCTGTATGAATGGGGAATTATTGCTTATCTTGAAACAAATAAAGACATTCCTTAGACTTGCTGGATGGAATTTTAATTCAATAATTTGAGGAGAATAATGTAGGCTCTTTTGAAAATAGAGATTTCGGCCTTTCTGCTGGCTGGAATCCCACTGGTTACTATTTTAACTGCTTAGCGTAGCTTGGTGGCTGAGCCAATTATTGGAAACAGTGGGAGCATTAACTATGTATGCAAACCAGGATCCCACTACATCAATGACACCCGCATTTGGATTTTAACTGGCTCTGAACAGGGAAGCTTCTGGGACATTTTCAACAGGTTGAAGCAGCTGTTGGGAGAACTCTTCAAGATAAGTCAAAATCATTCCATTGTGGGGTCAGGTGGAGCTGGAGTGCTCCTCTAGACACCAAAAAGGAAGTTGTTGCCTCCAGTGGCCCAGACTCCCACTCAACACTCACTCCTACTTCCCTCTTGTGAGAAGCCCCCCAAACCATCACTCTGTAATTCATCTGCTTGCTGGTGATCTTCCCTAATGCCAGGCAGGGGAATCTGGCTGCCCAAGCTTCAGGCTGAATCTTAATCCTCAAGAGTGTGTGGATTTGGCTTTGGGTTGACAGCACATCTGGATGCCAGCTCCAACTTACTGATTTTCGGCATTTCACTTGAATGTGTTAGGTTGCATGCAAGAAAGCCCCTCAGACAGACTTGTTGCTCAAAAACACATGTTAATTGCTCAATAAGAACACTACTTCAACACACTTTTCCATTTAATGCCGCTTCTAAAAGTTTCCCAGGCTTCCTGAAACTTGCTAGTGAAAGCAGGTTGAATACACAATGGCAACTGGGGGGGCTGAATCAATGTCGGGGGAATATGCAAATCCATACTCAATGCATACAGCTGCTTTCTCACCTGCTAGCAGGACAGGGTTTGTTCACTGAGAATTCACAGCATACTTTCTACACTCCAGAGGTTACTTGCTGCACTTTGAGGCTTTGTTCCATCACATCAGTGCTGCTTATGTTGCCATAGGTTGGAACAGGTGAGGGCCAACATGACCAGCAATAGTACCAGCAACTGCCCAAAAGAGAGAGCAGCAGCAGAAAGGGCATCAGGAGAGAGTGCAGCAGAAGAAAGCATAGCAATCAGAGAGGGAACCAACAGAGAGGGCAACAGGAAAGAGGGGAGCAGCAGAAAGGGCATCAGGAGAGAGTGCAGCAGAAGAAAGCATAGCAATCAGAGAGGGAACTAGCAGAGAGGGGAGCAGCAAAGAGGGAACCAGCAGAGACGGGAATGGCAGAGAAGGCAGCAGTGGAGAGGGCAGCAGCAGAAAGGGCAGCAGCAGAGAGAGGACCAACAGAGGAGAGCAAATCACAGGAGCCACTACCCACAAAACAAGGTCTCAATGCAGAGGCTGAGTTTCCTTGACATGTCTGAACAACAGTGTTTCAGGTGGCTCAAGATGTTACATCAGATATTGTTAGACATCTGCAGCTTCTTAGAAATCCTAATCCTTGCGGGTTCTGGTGGCCATGCATTACTATTGACAGCCAAAGGCACCACCATCTTCAACTGTTTCGCCTCAAGGCTCTTGTGCAGACTTAGTGTTGGATCCCGTGGATCCTCATCGCCTATTTGTTGTGAGTGGTGGCCGAGTTGGTACTATAGATAGAGTTGATCCACAGACACTTCTTGGGTGGAAACATTAAGTTTATTAATAATATATTCAACAGCAACTATACGTGTACTTTCACCTTCAACTTCATCTCTGCACCGACTGATGAGGTAGCCCGCGCTTCTCTCCTATTGGCTTCATGTAGCTGATTCTTCAGCTCTTCCATCTCTTTTTTGTATTTGTTTGCTGCCTCCTGGAAAATTGAGCATTGTTGTGTCTTCTCTGCCAACTAATTCTTCAGTTTATTCAGAGAGGTGCTGAATTCTTTCTGTTTCTCTTTATACTTTTCCAGAGGTACAAACCTAGACCTGAGGGAACCTTGTATTATGTGAAGGTCTTTCAGCAGGTTTCCTTTTTCCTTTCGAAGATTGCTCACTTTGTTTTGAACTCTGTCATTAAGCATGGTCTCTTTGAGTTCCTTTTGCTATTCTACCATATTTTGACTTAAGACAGCCTGCATTTCTTCAGGTTGCTTAGTCCTTACATACCTCTTTTTCAAAACAGGAACATTTCCAGCTTCCTTTTGGAATCTCAGTAGCTACTCAAGGCTGAATTCCCTTAGCCAATCTCGCCCTAGGAGGCTTGGTCCTCTGCCTCTCAATACCAACACTGGTAGCTTTACCGATTGGCTTCCATAATGGATAGTTACTCTGCTTATGCTTTTGACTTGAATGCCTTTACCTGTGTATGTTTTTAATTTGGCATCAGTTCCTTCTAAAGTTAATTGATTTTCACCATAATTCAGATATCTGAAGGTATGTTCCCCAATTACTTTAGTGGAAGCTCCTGTGTCCACTTCCATTCTAACAGGTCTGCCATTTACTTTCACTGTTACAAATATTTGTTCAGTCTAATCATTTTCCATTCATTCTGGGCAAGTAGCTGACTGGCTGCATGCAGATAAAGCTCGGGTGTTGAAATAAGTTCTGAAATCTGGACCAGTGGGTGTGTTTTGCACTCATCGTTCCTGATTTCCACCCCTGTCCCCCTGACATTGCTGGGAGTGAAAATCGAGAAGTAGTAAGTCTTTCCAGAATGTTCTGTAAGAAATGAGTTTATATTTTGGCAAAATTTACCAATTTGCAGAAACTGAAGCATAACCAACAATTGTACTATAAAGTTGCTCCCCTAAAACATGCAGCTTTTGGGAAGTGGTCATACTGATGTGTCAAAATTCGATGTGCCTGTGTACTACTGACAAATATTGATAACGCTGTACATGTCAAAAGATTGCTACAGTCTGGTTTGACTAGAACCTGCTGCTCTCTTGCTGTTTACCAGGGATTATTATCTCTGCAGTAAATTAATCTGGTTCTGCTTTGCTGCTTGTGTACTGTGCTTCAATAATTTGATATTCCAATGGACTAAAATGGTAGTTTCCTTTCAGCATGCTGGCTTGTGATGTGGTGTTTGTATAATGTCTTGACACTCATATGACAGTCGACACAGTGCAGATAGTTTATATAAATAAACAAAACAAAATATCCTTTGGAACTTTTAGAATGAGCTTGTAAAAGCAGTGTAGTACATTTTTTTCTGAATAGGAATAAGTAAGCTGGTCCTGGTGGCTTATAGTGAGATAGGAGTTTTTGATGAAGACGGTGATGTTAAAATATATTTCTGTTAAAATAAATGCATTGCTATAAATTCACAACCAAATCTTGCTGCAACAGCTACATCTGTTGATGTGTACGGTTGTTGCTCGGTTAATAGCATTTTACATTAAAATTGTGATTATTCAATCAAAACAGAGTGATCTGAATTGAATCTAATTCCATTAACATAGGGAATGTACTGTGGCTGTTGAAACCTGATGCAGACACTATGACCCCAATAATAATATAGAGGCAGGTTCTGAATTGTTTATGAATATCAACATCCTGGGGGTTACCATTGAGCAGAAACTAATCTGGCCCAGCCATATAAATAGAGTAGCTACAAGACCAGGTCAGTAGCTGGAAATTCTGCACGGAGTAACTCACCTCCTGACTCCCCAAAGCCTGTTCACCATCTACAAGGCACAAGTCCAGAGTGTGATGGAATACTTTCCACTTTCCTGGATGAACGCAGCTCCAAGAAGCTTGAAGCTACCTAGAGCAAAGTAGCTCGCTTGATTGGCACCCCATCCACCATCTTAAACATTCCTTCCCTTCGCCACCAACATACAGTGGCAGCAGTGTGTACCATTTACAAGGTGCACTGCAGGAACTCACCAAGGTTCCTTAGGCAGCACCTTCCAAACCCGTAGCCTCTACCATCTAGAAGGACAAAGGCAACAAATACATGGGAACACCACCGCCTGCAAGCTTTCCTCCAAGTCACATACCATCCTGACTCGGAACTATATTGCCATTCCTTCACTGTCACTGGGTCAAAATCTTGGATTTCCCTCCCTAACAGCACTGTGGGTGTGCCTACACCACATGGATTTCAGTGGTCTAAGAAGGCGGCTCACCACCACCTTCTCATGGGCAATTAGGGATGGTCAATAAATGCTTGCCAGCCAGCAATGCTCATATCCTGTGAATGCATTCATAAAAAGAACATATGGCAATGCAATTATTTTAACAGAAATACATTTTAACATCACTGTCTTCATCAATCACTCTTATCTCACTATAAGCCCCCAGGGCCAGCTTGTTTATTCCTTATTCAAAACAGATATACTACACAGCATTTATAAGCTGGTGGGGGAGATGTGGAGTTGTGTGGGTGAAACCTGGAAGTCAAATGAGCAGTCAGAATCTGTAATTTTAACTCAATTGTTTCATTTGACTCCTGGGTTTCACATTTCCAAGCTGCAGTGTGGGCATGATGCACGCCCACAAGATGTGTTTTCAGCAACACTTAAAGGGATAGTGCATAAATGGAAATTGGAGGTTTTCAGTATGGATCGTATACACAGAGCAAGGGCAGCACCTAGATCCAGTGACACATCACTGGAATTATTGCTGGGTGCAGTCAGGAGTAGGAGGAACACACGTTTCCCAGAAATGGGAAGAGGAAATCGGCAAGAAGGGGTGGTCAGAAGTGACTGAGAGGGTCAGCAGCAGGAACAATATGCCCAGGCCTCATATGCAATGTAGGAAGTGGTTAAATTACCTAACCAGCTCAGGAAAAGGTAATTCAACTTGTAAGAGTTAAACAGGGATTTGTATGATTTTAGTAAAACCAAAGGTCAACAGAATTCTCCAGGTGAACCTTGTACACCATAGATATTAGTAGAACTCTCCAGAAATACCTTGGCGATCACAAGGGATTAACTAGATAGGAGACAAAAGTGGGGCAGTGACGATAAACAGGTAAGGTAAAGACAGTGTCAGGCTAGAACGAGATAAAGAGACCTTGCTTGAGAAAGGGAAAGATACATACCTGGGACTGGGGACATATGCTTATTATGTGATTATGTACTGACAAGATTGGAATTTGAATAGCTCAATGTGTACATAACTAGCTGTGTATAAAAATAGTTCTCCTGTAATCGGTAAGAGTTCTGTTTTAGCTAGTCTAAGGCAGACTCTCCTGTGTTGCTTGAATAAAATGATTGTTAACCTGTATCTGAATCTCCTATGGTCGATTCTGAGAAGGCACCACAACAATCTGGTGTAGCCGGTAGGATACTTGTCTCGAACCATCGGAGCGGCACTGCAAAATGGGTGAGTATAGTTTATTCACCCTCCATAGTTAGTACAGTAGGTCAACCCAAGGACAGTCCGGTCGAGTATCAAAGAATCTAAAGGAGAACTCTGTACAGGAAGCGCTGAGAGAAGGAAGGTCACTAGCGAAGGGCCAAATCTACGCTGGTGGTACCCACACAGGGGTTGTAGCTAAATAAGCGCTGATGGTATCCATGCAGGGGCTGAAATGTAGTCAAATCTGCATTGGTGGTATACGCACAGTGGCTGTAATCGTGCCAGTGACATCCGTGCAAAGTACAAATAAATAAATAAAATGCATTCAGGGCAGGAGGAAAATGAATTAATCTAAGCCACAAGAGCTGCTTGTGCTGGAAAGAAAGAGAAAGAGCGGGAGAGAGAGGTACCCCCAGGGAGGTTAATGAGCAGTGACAGGCAGGAGTAGAGGAAATGTGAGCTTTAGCCGGTTTGATTGTCTCTGTAGGTGGAGCCTCCAAGATCCATTTATTCCCGCCACTGTTACTTGATGTTTTGTGTAGCGTATGAAAGTTTTAAGTCATCAAGTTCAGTGTTCTAAGAATAGAAATGCATACCTTTATATATAACAAAGTGCTTGTGTGCAGGCAAGCATTTGTATGTGAGATTCAATGTATTTTCTTCCCGAAATTTTCATTTGTGTGTGGATTTCAGCACTTTAGAGTCAAAGGCCTTATATTAGATTAAAGGAAAAGTATACTCAAACATTCCAATGTTTTGAGTATAAGGTTCAAGTTGAGATTTCCATCAAATCGCAATTCCAATGTATTGTAAAGATAAAACAGGAATTTCCTGTGTTTGAGATGAACCAGCCCTTGTAAAAAAACTACCTGAAATTCAAAAAGATTCTGGGATAACCAAAAAGCATAAACACATGGTCTAGGATGTTTCTATGGATAAAAAGGGGTCTCTTTTGAAGAGATGAATTAAATAGGAAAGGAAATCTGCATCCCAACAACACTGTTATTTGAATTTGGGACAATCTTGAGATGTAAAAAGTGCAGTGTAATTTAGCAGATTACTGTTGAATAACCAGGATGCTATCCAAGATAAAGAATATGTGTTGATAAACATGTAGAACTTTTAATCTGGATACAAATTTATAAACATGAGAAAGAGGTTGTGTTAATTTTGATTGTGTAAGTTACAGTTCTTGCAAAGTTTTAAAAAATTGAGGTTTGGTTCTCGATAAAGTTCTCAAAAGGGAATTTTTATTTTAAAGGGTTTGGCTACAATTGACACTAATTCAAATGCTGCAAGTTTTTTGTATGTGTAAGTTTGTTCCCAAAATATTGAGTTAAACTCAAAACCTTGACAAAGTTTGGCAGAAATCCAGTTTTTGGCAGAGTTAATGAATCTGGGATAATTTTAAAATGAGAAAAAGTTCAGACACAATCTCGTGGGTTACTTTGAGAAAATAAAATGTTGCTTGAGGAGAAGATAAGGAAGCAAAGCATGTTAATGCCTGGAATCAAACAGAAATGTTTGATTTTTGTTTAAAAAAATGTCATGAGACTACTTTATTGGATTGTAAAGTCTCTGCAGAGAACCTGGATGAGATAAGATGGTAGCTTGCATGTGTAAAATGGTATGAGGGAATGATTAAGGGTAGGAGATAGAGTTAGGGAAAGAGGACACAATATACAAACCGTTTTAAGGGAACTGAGTTTGATAATCTGGCCATCACCTGAGACATTGGAACCGCACATGGGGAGATAGCGACAGAAATTTCCGTTGACATGGAATGGTTAATATGGCCTAAAGAGTAAAGAAACATTTTAAACAATCAAGGCAATAGAGAAACTAACCTCAAGAGAACATTAGGATGATCATGGTCAGAGGAAGTAAAATCCTTAAAGGTAAAAGTATAAGGAATCTGTAGTTGAGGCAATTGAAGGGCAAGGAGAAATAATGCTTCACAATATACCACAAGATGGATACAGGTAAAGGGAAAGCTGGGAAAAGGCTAAATAGATGTGTTACTGACTATATTATTGTGCCTGTGAGCTACAAAAAGTAAGACCACAGGATTAACACCATGATCAATTGCAGAGTTAAGCGGCTCCCAGAGAGAACAGCCACTGGAAGTGTAAACACTGAGCCATTGAAAGATAGGATAAGAAGGTGCATTGTAGAGTTGTGTAGACAGCTTAAGGAATTGAGGTTCGAGGTGAGACAGCAGCAGGAGATAGCGGATCAGGAAAGAAGTGAGGGGAGTGGCTCCCCCAGGACATGCCAGAATTGAGAGATGAGGTAATGGTGGCGGTAACAGCTGAGAAATCAGGTCTTTCACCCAAGTGGATAGGGCTTTACGAAATAATAATGATTAGCAACACTTGTGCCTGTGTGGATATGAGAGGAAAGGGTCACTACAAACACTGGTCATAGTTATAGCATGTTACTAACTGATCTTATTTTACAGAACTAATCTCGACTGACTGGTGACAGTTATTTGTCTCATTTACAGAATGTTAATCACCACACCAATGCTTGTGGGATTGGTAATCCTAGGGGAGGGACCGGGGAATACCACCCGACAAAAACCACAGATGGGCCTATGGTATACCACAAGCAGTGCGGAGTGCAACACTCAATATGGGACACTGAACATAACAATAGGAGGGCAAGTAACTTTGTATTGCAGTATGGGTCTACTTAAGTTCGGATGCGGAAGCAGTAACGACTTGACACACATGGACAGTCGGTGGGGACTCCTTGGGGAGACGGGTTCATTTGTTAAATTCAAGAGTCTGACTAATGTATGTTTTAAACATAAGGAATGGGAGGATTTTGTTTGTGAGAAAGGAAGTCATATACATGTGGTATGCCTGACAGGGTATGCCCAGTATTTCACTTATTCTCCTCCGAAGAATCAGGATTGGATACTTGTGGTCCAAATGACAATAATTGATGAACGTGGGCACAGGACGATAATAGGTGGACGTGGGGAGTATACCCCAAGGAAAGGACTGTTACAACCACTTCACCACCTTTCAGGGCAACTGGACCATTGGTCCCACCAGATGCATTCAAAACCCCACCAGCCACGCCAACTGACCCACCTTGTCCAACATTAAGCCCAGGACCGGAAAATAGACTTGTGCTGATTAATGATAATAAGATCTTGTACAATAATTGTACACCATGAGCTGGCATCTGTGGTCCTAAACATTTCCGACATAACCCTACCCCGATAGTGCTCGACTTATACTCAAGAACTCTATACGGTCTTAATGATAGATGCAGCTCAGTTCAATGGTGGAACATGGCCCATGGCCCAGGAGAAGAACCAGCTGAAGCACAGCCTGGTAAATGATGTCGCTACAGTCTTTAATATAGGAACCTCTGTAGTTAATTACATCGACCTAGCTATTGTGGACCTAAAGGTCTGAACCCTAAGTTTACAGCTTATGAAAGTTTTAGAAAAGGGGCAAGAGATCCAAGACACTCAACTGGGCGCAGACCAAGACCTGACGCGCATAGTTCAGAGCTTGACCATTGTGCTGGAAGGCCTTGCGGGCATTGTTAACAAATTAATTGGAATGGGTAAGAACATCTCGGACGATGCTTGAACAAACACGGGAAAATCTGAGACAAATTCATGAGGGTATGGTTCCTTTATGGATAACAAATGCACATCTTTTTGGCTTTTCACGATTTGACTGGTTGCCAGCTCAGGGGTTTAAGACGTGTGTATAGAACTGATGGCGAATGTATAATGGATAATAACATATTGATAGGCATTGTCTTGTTGATACCCATTATACCCAAGTCAATACCTAGCAGGGCGTTGTATAGGGTAGAGAATATAGGGTTAATCGGGGGAATCATTATGTAAGATATCATAATATACCACCTTATGCAGTAAAGATAGAGAGTAGTATGGTTAGTACCTCCTTAGCTGGATGCAGTATAGAAGCCACTTCAGTAGTATGCGCTCATCTGATATATGAAACATAAGAGGCAAGGTGTGGATTTAATGCTACAGCCAATTGTACAATGGAGACTATATGGGCTACAAAAGAGCCAACCCATGTTGCATACATGGGTAATGGGAGATATTGTATTAGCACCTGGCAGCAAGAGTTCTGGTATGGGAACAACCAGTCATGCCCCATATATAACCATTCAGTGTGCTTATATGCACAGTTGCCAGCAAGAGTGTGGAAGGTAGAACTGATTGAAATATATAAGAGAGGAACAGTTAATGTTCAAGCTGGGGAAAGTGTAAAAGACAGCCTGACGCTGTATCTGAGCCAGTTCTCCCATGCTATTCCACTATTGCCGGACAACTCACCCTAATCGGGGATAAGGCCCAGCGAGTGTATCGGGCATATTATGCACTCCAGTAACAGACTTGAGCCTTAAATGAAGACATTAGGCAAATAGACTCTACCACCTGGTGGGAGGAACTGTGGAATTGGGGATCAAATGTACAGATACACCCGTGGATTCAGATTATCTCCCATGCTCTGGTTATTGCCCAACTGTTATTAATTTTATATTTAACATGCTTGATCTATTGCACTAGGAGGTCACACAGGGAATGGTGATGGGGACTTAAAAGTTGGGGCAACAAAGTGTTAAATCAGGGGCCTAAATTGAAGGGCCAACTAGTACAGGTGGCTTGACCCAGTACCTTTACAACCCTAAGCTGGATATCTGGCCAGTATCAATGGGTGTTGAAGCATAAAGGGAAAGGACAGTACCACCTTGGACTAGGCCAAGGGCCAAAAGGGGGGACTGTAAAAATTAAACAGGGATTTCTATGTTTTTAGGTACAACCAAAGATCAGCATAGTTCTCCAGGCAAACCTTGTACACCATAGGGCCAATATTAGCAGAACTCTCCAGAAAGACCTTGGAGATCACAAGGGATTAACTAGATAGGAGACAGAAGTGGTGGGGGGGGCGGCGGGAGGGGGGTTGGTGAGGGGAAGATACGTACCTGGGACTGGAGGCAAATGCCTATTATGTGATTATGTACTGACAAGTTTGAAATTTGAATAACACAATGTGTAACTAGCTGTGTATAAAAAAGATGGTTTTCCTGTAATTGGTAGAGTTCTGTTTTAGCTAGTCTAAAGCAGACTCTCCCTGCATTCACTTGAATATAACGATTGTTAACCTGTATCTGGGTCTCCTGTGGTCGATTCTGAAAAGGCACCATGACAAACTCATCCTATGGTTTAATATCGCCTCCACCACTCACTGACACATCACTCTGCATTGCTAAGTATACTCCATCGCATCACTCCTTCCACATGCTCATCTTTCAGCAGCACCCAGCCCTCACCTTGTGTGTACTGAATGTTGTGATTATAAAGATTGTGACCTTCCCATGACCAACTCATATCCCTTTTTTTGGTTTTCGTGGGCCTTCTTGCATGCAGCAATTGTTGCAGTACACCCATGAGGACAATTCCTCAGAGGGTGTCATTCCTTCTGAGGGTTCACCGCCACAGGATGTACAGCATGCAGCAGCGTAAATACTCACATTACGGTGGTTCTATTTAAACAGTTAGTTGTGTTCTTACCTGGTGATTCACACCTCACCAGTGAGCATGAACAGACACTGGTAGCAGGGACAGCTGTGGAGACTGCATGCCTGTTGATGCAATCCTCTCCAAGCTCTGCTTGGCTGAACACAGATGCTGAACCCTGGGGGCCACAATGAGAAGAAGCATGCTGGAAGGTGCATTAATAATTTAGGCATGGACTGACAGATGCTTCATGCACACTCTGTACCACAGCAGAGAGGGTGGATCACTGGTGGATTCGTGGTGCTGGAAATTGTGCAAATATGTGCTATGGAGAGATTGTTGCCTTCATAGAGCTTCAAGCCTAGCTCTTAAATGAGCCAGTCCATGCAGGCCTTGACCAAAGCCATGCAGGAGATGTTTTCTGCCTTGAACAGGATGACTAATACCATATACACATCACCGATGTCCACCAAGCTGGTTTTCAGCAGATGGAATGCTGGCTTAGGAGAGGGATTAATGGTGAAAGGGGACATGAAAATGGGAACTCCATTCAAACTGCTCCGATTTCACACCCGTTGGCCCCAAGAAACTAACCTCCTCCTCCATGCTAGTACTTGACATGATGTCTCAACTCCCAGTGGCTGATTCAGCCATGACACAGCTACAGGTGGAGCAGTCTTTGACAGCATCCTCAAAACCCGAAGCGCATGGGCAAAAAGTATCTCAGCAGTTCAGGCAGGGGCCTGAGTCACCTGGTTCTACCTCAACTGAAGCCGTGGGTGATACACCATATAGAAGAAGTAGTACTACGGACAGGGGAGTGATGATAGGGATGGTCCACTCTTTTCCCACCTCTCATCTGATTGAAGACAAATGTTTTAAAAGAAGAAAATGTTTTAACCCCCCCACCCCCACGCCAGTATATTTATTTTTCAAGAGGTAAAGATTTGGAATGCTGCAGGCTTGTAATTCCCTTGGTCCACTGAAGAATACAATCTGGAGGTTTAGGAAGATGAATTCATTATGGTTTATTGCTTGCAGTAGCAGCTTCTCTTGCTCCACTCCATTCAAGGTGCAGTTGAACCTCTGTATTGAAAACCTGGTTCAATTCCTCAAGTAGAGAAGTTAAGACCAACCTTGAATTTTCAGCCTGCTAATGTTAGGCAGGGTCCTGTTCCTTTGCTGTACTGGATATTTATCTTTCTGTCTCGAAAATATGTGCGCTATTAAATGCCCTTATCTGAAACCTAGTTTCTGTCGTGTGACCAGAGTGTTTCTGTCCATTGTCCTTACAAACAGTTTCTGACGACTAGGCCATTGTCAAAAAATGGGGCCCAAGTTTCACGCATTCACAAATCATTGTGATAAAATAGGGTTTTACACAGTCATTTTCAGCAGTTCCACTCTGAATCTGAAAAATCTGCCAGTAGTATTGTGAAACAGTTTCTTTAATTATTTGGAGAAGGGCAACCATCAATCAGAGGAAAGGTGTGTTGCATTTGAATGCCTTCTCAAAGATATGTCCGAAGTGTTTGTTTGCATTTTAATGTCCCATTTTGGCATGGAGGATAGCTCAGGGGCCCTGTGCAGTTCCATGTATATTGAGAGGAAAGAAAAGGTCACCAGACCTCTCAAACCCATTTTGTTTTAAAGTGTCCATTCTCATTTTGTTTTAAAGACTCCCTTTCAAATTTATACTCCATAAGCCTGTGAGTCTATTTTGCATGAGCATGACAGTAGGAAGTGTAAGATCAAAAAATTATAATCTACCAAATGTATGTACAAAGGTATTTAGGAAAAAAATGTTATATTAGCAAATTTCCTTCTGTAAAATGGAGTATTAAATTTTACACATTCTTCCACATCTCCCATGTCTTGTACATTATAGCATTCCGAGGGCCAACCCACATTTTCACTTATCAATACATGACAGGATCCATTGGACAGATCTGCAATGAGTTAGATGAATTATTGAAGAACTGTTTAATGCAAAGGGAAAGTGGGACATTTTGATTCTATTGCTAGGAGAAGACTGCAGGATTTTATTTGCAACGTTTCAGTCTAGGTGAACATTTGCACTATTAGGGCTATCTCATCTTCACCCACCTGCTCCTTTGCTATATTCTCCTCATCTAAAACTGAATGTTGAGCCCCTTCGTCCTCCTTCACTTGCAATCCTCCATGTTGCACAATGCTGCGCAGGACACAGCACGCCACTATTATTCTTTAAGTCCTCACTGATGTATACTGAAGGGTGCTTCCAAACCCATCTAGGCACCTAAAGCACATATTCAGTATTCCAGTGGCTTGCTCAGTGACACACATTGAACTTTCAATCAGCTGGGGCAATGACAAGTTTAACTACCCACCTGAACTACTGCTCAAACTCCTCTCCATTTCGCTGATCAGTTTTCCAAGCACCAGGGAGCTGGTGCCGCATTGGTTAAATTTGGAGATAAGCGAAAAGCAACTTGAAAATGCCACAATAACATCTTTTAAGGACAAGTAAGAATTCGCTGCATGCAACAATTTAATCAGCTGCCTCAGCAAAGAGGTCTCTTGATGACATTGAAATGCATTTCCTTTAAGCACAGAATGGGATTGTTGGAGCTGGCTAGCACGTCCGTTCTAAAATTCAAAGGTCTCAACTCTTCACCACCTGTTCTTTGGAGTTAAATTCTGTGACACAATGGCAGATGGAGCAATTCTTTAAAATTTTAATAAATTTTACTTTATGTTTTATTTTCTAGTTTTTTACGTGGGTTAAAAAACATAGGGCAGAATTTTCCGCTTGACCTGAACGAATGTAAAATGACGCACGATGTTGTCGGGCAAGCATCCAGACATCATTGTGTACTTGCGCGAAATTTAGCTCAGCGGGCGCGAGCGTGAGTCAGAGCCATGCCCGCCATTAACTAAAACACATGTTAAGGCCCTTGACAACCCAATTGACGGCGATTTAACATTGCCTGTGTGATTTTTTGCTCGTCGCATGGGCAAAACAGGCAGGCAGGCAGGCAGGTTTTTGCAAAACCTCATCCACTGGTGGGATAAAAAGGTTCAGCAGCATTGCCAGTTTGAGTTATGAGTAGTTTGTTGCTGGTTGCTTATTGGTACTTGGCAGCTTAATCTCTGATCAGGGCTTCATTCTTAGCATTTCCACGCGTCATTTCAGGACTCATTGGTGCCTCCAAGGCCTCCTGAGGATTCGGACTGTGTAGATCCTTCCAGGTATCAGACAGCCTTCCCTTACCCTGGTAATGGAGACTGTGGTTTCTGCTGGAGGCACCTCCTCCCCTGAGGAAGAGAGAGGCAGAAGGGCGAGGAGGCCACATGTCCCAATACATCTTCCAGGGGAGGGACCTGTGGGAGGAGAGGCGCAGACACAAGAGGCGCAGGACCAGCAGGAAGTCCAAGGTAGAAGGGGCTGCAGAAGATGCCACTATCCTTCTGCCAGGGTTTACAGGCAGTGATGCACCTACTTCAATATGTCAGAGTGCAATGCTGAAGGAGGCTCCGTCTATCCAGAGAGACCGTGACCTCCATTTGTCAGATGATCGGGCCTGAGATCACTCCAACTGTGTGGGTGGACACCCCATGTCAGTGGCTGTGAAGGTCACGGTGGTCCTCAACTTGAATTCCTCTGGCTCTTTCCGGGGGTCAGTGGAGGATCTGTGTGGAGCCTCCCAATCAGATGTCCACATTTGCATCAAGCTGGGGACAGAAGACCTGTTCAGGCGCGTTTTTGACTTTCCTTCATTTTTGCACAAATGAGGCCAGACAGGCAGAGTGAGCCAGAGGCTTTGCAGCGATTGTTGGGCCCCCCAGGTGCCATCGACTGCACACATGTGGCCATCAAGGTGCCAATGGGTCAGCCGGGTGCCTTCGTTAGCAGGAAGGGATTCCACTCCATGTATGTGCAGGTAGTGTGTGACCACAGGATGCAGATTCTGCAAGTGTGTGCAAGGTACCCAGGCAGCTCCCATGACGTATACATCTGAGACATTCCCAGGTGCTGAGGCTCTTCAGTGTTCCAGCCCAACTGGATGAATGGCTGCTGGTTGACAAGGGCTATCCCTTGTAAAGGTGGCTTATGACGCCTCTCCACTGCCCAAGAACAGAGACAGAGCAGCGGTACAACAGGAACCACGCCTCCACAAGGGCAGTGATAGAGAGGACCACAGGTCTTCTGAAGATTCACTCGCTTCTGATGTCTGGACCGTTCAGGGAGCGCACTGCAATACCCCCCGCAGAGCCAGTGTCGCTGATTGTGGTTGCATGTTGCACTCTCCACAATCTGGTACTGGCAAGAGAGGACCCACTGGAGGAAGAGGATCTTGACGCAGCTCCACAGGCCACAGATGATGAATCCAGTAGTGAGTCAGAGGAAGGGCACAGTGAGGAGAACGCTGAGGGCATGCAGCCAGACCTCAGTAATCTCCAGGGAGGCAGAAACGCCTTGATCCAATGCTCCTTCAGCTAGGCTGCCAAAGAAGCGCTACCACCTCATGCCAGGGCTGCCGCTACCATCCTGGATCATAGAAATGACCCTCTTCTTTGCCCCCAAGATACACTCAGTGTCTGTGCAATAAAGTTTTGGGCCATCTATGTCCAGCATTATATACTGGTGTACCCTGCACCTACAAAACAAATGAAGCATACTCAGGCCAATAATACAAAAGCAAATGCAATTTAATGTTGAAACTCACAGAGAATGAACAGAACAATATCAGGTGCTGATGGTCACACCATTAAACGAAGGGAAAAAAAATGGGAGAACAAAAGATCACCTGTGACCGGTCCCTCCTGTGCTTAAGGTGCTTCAAACTTACATTTATGGGTGCTACGTCTGGGTGCTACTGCCTTGCTGGCATCGGCATTGGAGACAGCCTGCTCACTGTGCTGTCTTGTTGACCTTGATGACCTTGGCGGTTGTCCTTTGGCCAGTGGAGCCTATGCTGGTCCCGCCTGGGAGGCTGGCATCTCCACAGTGCCACAGCCTCATCAGATGCCACCATCACTGGCAGAGGGGCGGAGGAGCTGCTGCCATCATCCGGAGAGCACTGAGAGGAGCCGCAGAGACAACAAGCAGCTCGTGCACCAACGTGAGGTCACATTGGACCTCCCTGCTCACCATTGATGGACAGGCACCTAGCTGGAATACTGGGTGCCTCATCCATCTCACATACGGACACTGACCACCTGAGCTCAGTGCCTGTGTGAGGGCTTGCAGGTCTGAGCGTAACCCCAGGAACCCCTGATTCTGTTCCTGGAGCAGCCTCTCCATGAGAGTCGCCACTCACTCCATGGGGGAGGCATTGCGTTCGGCTATGGGGGTTAATGCAGTGCTCACGCTCCACATGGACTCCTCCACAGCGGACACCAAGGCACGCACACCCTCTTGGATCTCCGCCAGACCCTCCCGCACGTCCCGCTGGACTTCCAGCATCTGCTGCCTAATAGATGACTCCAGAGATCCATCATCAGCCTTCAACTGAGTATCATCCTGGTCTCCAGCAGTCCTCTGGCTGCTGGCACCCTGGACACTCTCTGCCTCTGCCTGCACCTCAGGCAAGTGTGAAGTCTCCTCACCATTGTGCACCGGGAAACTAGCCACCGAACTAATGCCCACCGAGGTGCTGGCATCTGGGCTGGTGCCTGGTTCGGAGAGTGGGTGTGATGCAGGTGCTTCTGGAACATAGTGGTCCTCTGGTGTCAGAGGTAGCTCCTGGGGGTCCTGCGCTTGATTGCTGGGTGGCAAATCTAAGGGAGAAGGACATGTCATTAGTTTAAGTCATCACACTGTCACTGTACACGCCAGGCATCCTGGTGAGACAATGGAGATCTTCAACATGGTGCCATCATCTTTCAACGATCAATAGGGAATCCAGTTTTGAGGCTCCCATCAATGATGAGACTACACAAGATTGTTTGCACCATCCGAAAATCTCACCTCTGCGCACTGCACTCTTACCGTCGTCTGACACCCCAGCCTCACCGCTGCCTGTTGACTGAAGTGCATAGCGCCACTTGAGTTCCAAGGCCTCCTGCTTGTACCTGGAGAGGATGAGGAGGTGCGGGGCTCCTCTGCCAGTCTGTAACTTCTCAATATTGCTATGGGATGTCTCCTCCTGAAAGGGCAGAGGAGCATTGATTAGCCTACGCTCTACCTGCAGCGCCATGGCAGCCTAGCTAACCCCACCTGAGGAGCACCTTGCAGGGCACATCCAAGTCGCCGCCCTCAGGGCGCAAGGCAATCAGTCCAAGCAGCCAGGGCTTACCTCCTTGGCTACCTCTGGCGTCATTGACAGTTGGTACTCAGACTATAGCACCCCTGAGCTCCACGGGGAAGAGGAGGGTGGGGGGGAGCGGTTGGCCAGTACAAAACAATTCAACACACTGATCCATGCCAACATGGTACTCACTCTTCCTGAGCGCAGCAGGTCATTGAAGCACTTCTGGCAATGCAACCAGGTGTGCGGCTCCACGTCGTGGCTTCTTACCCAGGCAGCCACCCCCTCCCATGCCATCTTTGTGAGATGCGGTGGCCTCCTCCTTCCATCTCTGGGGACAAGGGTGTACTTCCTGGCAGCCACCACCTCCAGGAGGGTGGCGAGGCACTCGACAGAAAAATGGGGCGCCGAGTGCCCAGCCGACCTCACCTCCCGCCTGGTGTCTACATCTTCATTTACAGCCATGTTGTTGTAGCAACTCCAAAGCAGGCAGCTTCCCTTGGGCTGCCTGCGCTGTTTTTGAACCAGCCGCTGGGTCGCCATTGGACCTGATGGCCAACAGGGCCCCGCCCCCGTCCGCCCTTCTCAGACGGCCTGCAGCCGGCATTCAGGTTAAGCGAGCCTTAATTGGCCTGCCAGCATGAAATCACGGTCCTGACCCGATCACGGGCAGCGGACAGCTTCCCGGCATCTCCCGCTTGGCCCCGCCAATCCCGCCCGATGAGGGCAAAATTCTGCCCGTAAATTTAGACATGAAATGATAAGCATTTCCTGGATGCAAAACTTGGATCTGTGGTACCATTCTTGGGTGCTATGTGTGCCCTTAGAGGTCCAAAATGGAATCCCTGGAGCGTGCCTTCTCTTCTGGTGAGTTGTGCCATATTATGGAGTGTCTGTCAGCAGTGGGCAGAGTAAGCCATGATGCCATTCACCTAAATGTTCCAACTAACAAGCTCTCTTAAACATGCACAGCTTAGCATGCACTCTGCAGCTCAAAGCGCCTCATCAGAGATATTTAAAGGGAGTCTTAACTGCTTTCAGGTTAGTTGCTGATTGAGTTCTACCAGCCGCTACTACAAGTTTGATGCTTTATGGATCAAATGCAAGGCTGCTCCACAGTGAAGGTATCATGACTGCTGCCTGGATACCGCACAGCCTGTGGTCACACAGCAGCTAGAGGTTAAGGTAGTGAAATCGATTTTGGTGGAGGTACATCTTAAATTTGATATGTGGCCCTGCATATGATTTGTGTGCAGTCAATGGCACCTTGCACCACGAAAAAGCCTACCATGCCTGTGAAACTGCATTCTTAAACCAAAGGGTGGCTACAGGGTGACAGGGGCTATCTGGTGATGGCATAAAAGGTAAAAAAAAAATAAAACATAAAAGGCCGTAGAGATAACTCCTGTGTGGAGGTGGAAGATGTGGACATGGTTCTTAATGAGTATATCACATCAGTCTTCTGAAAAGGGGGGACAATGCAGACATTGTAGTTAAGGAGGTGGAATGTGAAATATGAGATAGGATAAACATGGTGAGAAAAGAAATATAAAGGGGTTTAGCATATTTAAAAGTAGATAAGTCACCAAGCCTGGATGTAATGCATCCCAGTCTGTTAAGGGAAGCAAGAGAGGCAATAAAGGAGGCCCTGACCATCATTTTCCAATCCTTTCTGGCTACAGGCGTAGTGCCGGAGGAATAGAGGACAGCTAACATAGTACATTGTTTAAAAAGGAGGAAGCGACAGTAATTATAGGCCAGTCAGGGTTGTGCAATAAATATGGTCCTCATGAATTTTAATAAGTTTTGACAAGACCTCGCATGGCAAACTGGTCAAAAAAGAAAAAGCTGATGGGATCCAAGGGCAAATGACAATTGGATCCAAAACTGTCTCAGCGGCAGGAAGCAAAGAGTAATGGTCAACAAGTGTTTTTCTGACTCGAAAGATGTTTCCAGTGGGGTGCCACAGAGTTCACTTCTGCTTTTGTTTTTTGTGGTAAATTTCAGTGATTTAGACTTAAATGTAGGGGACATGATAAAGAAGATTGCAGATGATACAAAAATTGGTTGTGAGGTTGATGGTGAGGAAAAAGCTGTAGATTGCAAGAAAATATCAATTAACTGGTCAGGTGGCCAGGAAAGTGGCAAAGAAATTCATTCTGGAGAAGAGTGAGGTAATGCATTTGGGGAAGACAAACACGACAAGGGAATAAACAATGAATGATAGGCTACTGAGAAATGTAGAGGAACATAGGTACCTTGGACTGTACAGATCCCTGAAGGTAACAGGATAGATAGATCATGTGGATAAGAAGGCATACGTGATACTTTCCCTATTGGCCAAGGTACAGAATGTAAGAGGAGGGAAGTTATGCTAGAGCTGCATGAAATACTTGTTAGGCCACAGGTAGAGTACTGAATACAATTCTGGTCATCGTATTACAGGAAGAATGTGATCACACTAAAGAAGATATAAAGGAGATTTATGAGGATATTGCCAATGAAGAATTTTAGCAATCAGGAAAGATTGGATAGGCTGGGGTTGTTTTCTTTGAAATAAAGGAGGCTGAGGGAAATTTAATTTGGGTGCATAAAGTTATGAAGGGCCTGAATAAAATGGATAGGTAAGCACCAATTTCCCTCAGCACAGAGGTTGATAACCAGGGACCATAGATTTAAAGTAAGGATTAGAGGGGAATTAAGGAGAAAATTTTTTACCGAGAGGCCTGAAAGGGTGGTAAAGGCAAAAACCCTTATCGCATTTAAAAAGTATTTGGATATGTACTTGAAGTGTCATAACCTACAGGGCAATGGACTACGAACTGGACAGTGGGGTTGGGCTGGACAACTCTTTTTCAGTCAACTGGCATCCTTCTGTGCCCTTTGCGTTCTGTGTTGCCATGTTTCTACGTGGCTCATATTGCATACTCTGGTATGCAATCCATACACATATGGGAAGTATACATTCATTGAAAGCCATTTTACCACAAACAATGTGATAGATTAGACAATTGGTATGCTGAAACAATGCTTCTGATACCTGGATCGCTCTGGAGTTACCCTGCAGTTTGGGTGTCATGCCTCATGGTGCCCTGCTGCACTGTTCAAAATCTCACTATCCTGGGTCTCAACCTTTGCCACCAGCTGTATGGCAAGCAGCTGAGGAACAGGTGGAGGTACGAGAAGAGGGGAAGGAAGTCGAAGAGGAAGAGGAAGGGAGGAGTAAATCCAGCCTCTTTCTGGTTGCTGTCTGCTGAATTTATTACTTTGTTTAAATAAGAGATCCTAGCCTAGCCTTCCCAAATGCACATTGTGCCCTTCAATATAAGTCATACCACAGTTCACATACTGTTTGCTCCTTTCACATGTGGTTGAAGTAACACAAGCTTACGACTTGTGTTATGCAATGTGTTTACCTCATGTTTGCCATGTAGAAATTGTGACGTGTTTTCCATGTCAGTGATCACTGCTCAACCAGCCATCTCATACCTGAGGGATATGCTTTGGCCTTCCTGGACTGCATTACAAACCAGAAGTTGTTTGTTTTGTGATCCACACTGCTGCACTTAATCCATTTGATTGCTTCAGCTTTTGTGATCTGTTTGCGCGTGCTGTGACAAAATTTACATTGTACAGACTGCCACACTGGCGCAGTGAGGTGCTCATTGGGTGATCACATGTGACTGTTTCCTGTCACTCACAAGGTCACAGGGTAATCAACTCTTTTTGGGCTAACTGCTTCACTTGCCTTGCACTTCTGGTCAAGCAACTAAATCCTTAAATCATTTGGAATCACTTCTAGAAAATGGTCAGTTAATATCAATTGACTTGTATCATAATCTGTTGGACTCACAGCAGCAAGTTTAATATTTACTGAGTTGAATTCAATGAAAATACATTGATTTCTGTGCTTCACTTGGCTGCTTTCAGTTGTATTAACTCTGTCCGAAGAGTTGGGTTAGCTGTTAGAATTTTCAAATGAAATATTGCAATGATATTTTAGCCAGCATTTAAAATTAACAGTTCGTGTAAGGATTTCTCAGGCTTCCCGAAACTTACCATTCAAACCAAGGCTTGAATACTGTAAGACAATTCATGGGTTCATTAAAAGTTCTGTATACATTGACAGATACTCAGTGCTTACAGCCGTGTTCACCTCCCACTGGGAGAAGACTTGTTGAGAGTACTTCTTTTGAGGGGCTAATTTGTGCATTTTTGAAATATTGAAGTGGAAGGCACTTTAGCTGCATTAGACTGAACTTCAGATGACGAGCAAGATGACTGTAGCTGGTCAGCAGAGATGGGAGTGGAATCAGAGAGGGGAGTAGCAGAGAAGTTGAGGTTGCAGGAGGAAAAACCTTCACCACCGGGTGTAGAAACAGAAGGCTCCTTGTCCTTGATCTCTTGGAAGCGAAGTTCTTCAGGAGGTTCAAGTTGTCGCATCAGTAGGTGGCAGATATCTTCAGTCTCCTGGAAGAAGACCTGATCCTTACTGAATCTGATGGCCATGCATTACCCAGCAGTTGTGAAATGGACCATTGCACTTTTGAAGCTCTATATCTTGCTAGGGACATATCCAGGATCCTGAGTAGGCAGCGTATCAGTGCATAACACAGGCCATTGCTGAGTTGTTTGGCAGATGTCTAACTTGCCTGTGATGATGCCAGTCAGAATGAGAGGGTACTCTGGTTTGCACCTTTGATTAGTTTCCTGCAGGTGCAGGGCATCACCAATCACACCCACAGATTAACCAAATCTTTGTAAATTGTAAGGGGTTCCATTCCATCAATGTTCAACAGGTGTGCAACCATAAGAAAAGGTTCATGCAGTTGTGTACCAGATTCCCATGATATGTCCAACCAGCAAAAGTCCAAGCTCCTGACGTTTTTGTACCTACAAGCAGACTTAAGAAGTCTCTGTGTGGCAGTCTGAAGTGTAATACACCTTTAAGAGAATGCGAGCAGATTGATCATTTGACTGTAAGACCCAATGCCCTGTGTACCGTGGGCTACCATGTTACTGTTAGCCTAGAGTAGAGTCTGGCTGGAAAAGTACACATCATGTTAGTGCTCTGTTGCTTGTGTAAATAAGTAGCATGTGCTTCATTTCCCAATGGTCTCTGCGACTGCAGTATATTGTAATCAACTCACCTGCTAACAGATAATTGTACAACTGGTTCAGGAGCAAAGTGACCCCATAGTAAAACATAAGAACTGGCGATAAGGCACAACATGACCAGTCGACGACACCAAGGAAAGCCGCAAAAACTCAGCTGTACTGAATTAGCTGTGCCTTGCAGGCCAATTGTAAGTACATCACAACTGTAAACCCTCACCATAGTCGTCTACGTTATTGCCCTCCAGTGTGCCACAATTTGGCTGCATCGCACTGTCATGAAGGTATTAATGTATATAATGTTATTGGAAATTATTTTAAATTGGACTTGTAGTAGGGTCAGTGTCTGTGGGTGTAAGAGTGTGTGTTTTAATTGGATTAAAACCAGCTAGTCTGGGTGCTTTGATGTATTGTAGTTTTGAGATGTTAAACAGTAAGGTAGAGGGTACATTTGCATTTTGTTGAATAAGCCATTCAAAGACTGGGGGTGAAATCTTGCACCTAGCTAGGAGACACCAAGCAATATGTTTATATTACTAATAAAAGTGGTGCTATGAAAGGGGTTTTATTGTTATAAGAGGTGGAGTTCAAAGGGCCTGATGATACAATGAGATTTTGCATTCAAAGGGAAAGCTAGGTATAAACAGAAAAGAGTTTTGTGTGTGTGAGTCAGAGGCATGTAATATCTAAGCAGCCTGTAACCCCTACATCTGTCTGCAAAAGAAACAAATTGCAAGGGACCTCATTTTGAATTTGTAAGATAAAATGTGTTTTGCCTGGTGTCTGTTTAAGTCTATGGGCTATTGTTGCCTTGGTGAAGACTTATCTGGGAGTGATTAATTTGGGGATTTGTTTAAAAGTTATTATGGTAATAATTTGTAGACATTTGTATGTGTTTAATTCCTTGTTAAATTAATAAATGTTTACTTTAATTTATATAAAAACTTCTGGCGGCTTGATGGTTTCATTTCTGAATTTAGAGCTGCATCTCAAACATACCAATTGAAAATATAGGTTATGATAGTTGTTCAAGTTTCCCTCCTGGATTTTAAATAACTCAGCCTTTGCCAACTGCTGTGTCATAACAGAACTGTTTGATCAGACCACTGGCAGGTGCAGAAATTGCCTCCTCCTGCTCCATTGCATCCTTGGGAATGACCAGGAAAGCCATGGGTCTGCCTCCACATTGACTACGTAGGGCCTTTTTTGGGCACAATGTTCCTCTTACTTATCGACTCCCACTCCAAATGGATGGATGTATACGAGGTGCGATCACCCACATCTGCTGCCACCATAGACAGATCGCATCAGAGTTTTGCAATACACAGTTTACCAGAGATAATAGTGTCTGATAATGGAATGGCATTCACTAGCAGGCAATTCCAAAAATTTACAAGCCTCAATGGCATAACACGTCAAGACCTCATCATACCACCCTGCATCCAATGGGGTGGCCGAGAGGGCAGTACAGACCTTCAAGGCTGGAATGAAAAAAACTAGAGGGGGACTCTATAGCAACGAAGTTATCACGCTTTCTGCTCAGCTATAGGACTACGCCACATACGACCACCGGTATTGCCCCCAAAGAGTTATTAGTGAAAAGACGTCTCAGGACACGGTTAAGCCTCAAATTTAGCAGCAAGAGTAGACAGATGTGAGGAGGCCCAGAAAAAATAACACGATTACCGTAGTCATGAAAGAAATTTCACTGTAGGAGAAGCTGTTTTCGCAAAGAACTTTGGAGATGGGCCCAAATGGCTATCAGGTGAAGTCAGTGCAGTGACAGGACCCCTGTCCTACCACATATCGGTTGAAGGACAGATAATCAGGAGACATGTAGATCACCTCAGGAAGTGGGAAACAGATCCACAAGAAAAGGTGCACCAAACATTCCCTTTGGAGTCCACACCACAGGTAGAAGGAACTCCTCTTGCTTTGGAAGTACCTGTAGAACCCATTGAACCTGAGCGAGTCGAAGAGGCAAATTCACAGGTTCCCACTGGGGAGCCGAGTGGACAGATAACTCCTGAGAGGGAGGCCTCAGATAAACTGTCCGAAGTCGTAGAACTACAACGGTCAATAAGTTTGAAAAAGCCTCCTGAGAGACTGAATTTGTAAATAGTTCATTTTTGAAAATAGTTAATATATTGTAAAATATACTTTACAGTAAAGGGTTAGGGATGTGGTAATCTGAGGTGTATTACACCTTTACAAGAATATAAATAGATTGATCACGTGACTGTAAGACCCAATAGCTGTGTAGCACGGGCTACCATGTCAATGTTAGTCTAGAGTAGGGTTTGGTTGGAGAAGCACACATCATGTTAGTGCTCTGTTGTTTGTGTAAACAAATAGTATGTGCTTCATTTCACATTGGTCTCTGCATCTGCCCTATATTGTAATCGACTCACCTGCTGACACATAAAGGTTCGCGAGCAAAGCAACCCCATAATAAAACATAACAATCTGCTTTGGGAGAAAGGATATCCACTTTATACTTGGTCAATACCAATGAAAAACCCCACCAATGAAGCCCAAGAATCATAGATCAAAAGCAATATGACCACCAGGTCATTGAGTGAGCCAGTGGCATGCTCAAGATGCATTTCAGGTGTCTGAACAGATTTGGGGGCAGCCTTCAGTTAGTGTACCCAGAATAATAGTTGTGTGCTGCACTTTGCCAACACTGTGCAGCAACGAGCATAGGAGCTGCAATGAGGAATAAGATGCTAAGCACACAATAGCCCCGATCTTTTGGTCTCCAGATCGTCAGAGAGCGGATGTATTTGACCATGGATGAGTATCTGGAACCCGCAGAGGACTTAATGCACTGACCCCCTTGGGAATTAGCAGAATGTTTGAACTTCAGAAGGGACATTCCGCTGCACTCCAGGATGCTCCACAAAAGTTTCCACCTCTGAGTTAGTTGGAGGCTTCGGACAGTTCCATGGTACTTACCTGAATAGTTACTCAGGAAATGTTAGCCAGAAAAGTCCTAGCCTAACTCCTGGGTAACTACAGAGCTGACACCGCACTGACCCCCCCCGCCCCCCCAGACTCCCCTGAACCCCCTGACTCCCAACTCCTGACCTGACTATCCACCAAACTGCCTACCCACTCACCCACATAAGCACCTCACCCAGCTACCTACCTCACCAACCTTCCACCCTACCCACTTGCCACCCCACCCACCTGTAACCCTGCCCACCTGCCATCCTGTCCGCCTGCACCCTACCCACATACCACCCTACCCATCTACCATGCTAGCCACTCACCACCTCACCCAACTGCTACCCTACCCACCTACCATATCATCCACCCTATCCACCTACCACTTACCTCACCCATGTCGCCCATTTACTCATTCATCCACCCAACCATTTACTTATTCACTTCAGTTCACACTAGCCATTTAAAATTACCTTACAGCAGCTAGTGCTGTAAAAGGGGAGCATGTCCAGTCTTGCCCCCGAAGCTACTCCACTGCGATGGAGTTCTCCGTCGGACTTTGTGCTCCACATTTCTGGAGAAGCCAGGTTCGAAAGACCCAGTCAGAAATGCGGAGCTATGCCGAGGTGCAGGAAAGTACGGTCAGAGTGGCAGCCTGACGGTGATTGCCGCTTCGTGGAAGGTCCAGGCCATTGTCTTCAGATGAATCCAATAAAGAGCAGGCGGAAGAGTATGAAAAGGAAGTGGAGGATGAAGATGTTGACAACTATAAAGCCCCAGCCACTCATATTGTTGCCACGGATTCTCTTCTAGCTGTACATTTTAATTAGTCACTATCACTGGGTCTATATAACAAACACATCCAATGGCCACTGACTCCCCCTTTGATCTACATCCCCACCAATCGCAATGACAGAAAGCAGTCCTGTTACCAACCATACCCAAACTATATCTAACCCCGCCCCCCCACCCCCTCCCACACCCCGCATCACTGGTCCATCCTATTCATCAACAAGAAACTGGAAAGACCAGTTACCATTAGGGAGCCAAAAATAGGCAACACTGGAAAGTGATGCAAGTCAAAGTTTCATAGAATGATACAACACAAAAGGAGGCCATTCAACCCATTGTGCCTTTCCCAGTGGAGCTATCCAGTAACTCTCACTCCCTTGCGCATTCCCCATAGATCAGCAGATGTTTCGCTTGAAGAATTTATCCGATTCCATTTCGAAAGTTTTTGAATCTGCTCCCATCACCCTTTCCGGCAGTACCTTCCAAATTGCAACTCATTGCATAAAAAAAAGCATTTCCTTATGTTGCCTTTGGTTCTTTTGGCAATCATCTTAAATCTGTGCCTTATGGTTACTGACTCTTCAGTCCTTGGGGCAGGATTTGCAGCTCGGCATGTGGGCATGTGCCCGACACGCACGAGCGTGAAACACCGCGTGATGACATCGGGCAAGCGTCCCGATGTCATCGTGCACTCGCGTGATATTACGGTCGGTGGGTGCGCGCGAGAGTTGGCAACACGCCTGCCAACAATTAAGAGGGCTATTAAGCCCATTAATCAATTAATTAAATTTAATGTTTCGCTGTCTGTCCAACCTTATGGTTGGCGGGCGGGCGAAAAGGCCAGGCGGCCTTCGCATTTTTTGTGAAACCTCATCCATGGGTGGGTTGAGGTTTCCAACGGAGACTTTTTTACACTCATTTTTCACATGTCCCTGTTCATGTGACAGAGTCACGTGTGGGGACATGTTCTCCTTTTTTAAAAAATCTTTATTTTTCATGTTAAAAATCTTCTCTGTGCAGCTCTGTGCCTTCAGAGAGCTTTCACCGAACGCACTTCAGCGCTTGCGCTCCTCCCGTCCCCACCCCAGCAGCGCTGAAGTTCTCAGTGCGTGTTACACGCTGGCTGTCCGTTAGTTGGCCAGCCAGTGTGAAATTGCGGTCAGGGCCCGATTGCGGGCAGTGGACCATTTCGCAGTCGTTCCTTGTCCCGCCCGCCGTGCCCGCCTGATGAGGAGAAATCCTGCACTTGGAAACAGTTTCTGCTTATTTACTCCTTCAAACCTCAATCAAACCTCCTCTGAAACTTCTCTGCTTTTATAAGATCAACCCCAGTTCACCATATCTCCACATAACTGAAGTCCCTCATCCATGTCGTAAATCTGTTCTGCACTGTCTCAAATGCCTTGACGTCTTTCCTAAAGTGTGAGGCCCAGCATTGAACACTATGCTTTGGCTGAGGTCTAACCAGTGTTTTAACAAAATAACAAATTTTATGTGATTCTACTAAACAATGGAATTTTAACACCTTATTATTCGTGGCTTCAGCAGAGCTAGAGTCAGGTTTGTCACATCTCAGTCCTGACTGTTGAGATGCTCTTGCCCAGTGACCTCTGGGTATTGGGGCCCATGAGGACCCAGCCAAAGACTGCTCCACCTGTGCCTGCCCAGAGCAGGCTTATGCATCAGGACAGGATGCAGCATGTCGGGTATTAGCTGAATGGAGGGCCAATATATTGGAAGTGGGAGGGCTTTGAGAGCATTTCTGCTGCTATGTTCCCTTTCCCCATCATCCCTCTTCTGAGCCAACTGCACTTCCCTCCTACCACTCTGCTGGAGAGCAGCTTGGTGTAGACCACTGATGTGCTATAGGGCCAAAGTGAAAGAGGCTGTCATCCTATTTAAGTGTCAGCATGTTGGTATCCAGACTCTGCATGATTGATATTCTAAAGTTGACTCTCAGCCCGTGGAAGACATCAATCCACTTATGCTTGAGTGGACTCCTCTATTCTCTCTGCAATTGTGGACTGTATGTGTGAAAGTCCTGCCAATATATCACAGATTTTCTTTGTCCTTCAATCATGATTTTTTTTCCATGGCCCCTAGGGTACCACTGCTGTATGCAACTGAGGATAGCTTGGAGAGGGCAGCATGCTCCATGGACTGTCCGCTACTATCCCTGCCATCAATGTCTATTCTTGTTCACTTGTGAAATGGTAGTCACCGAATGAAATCCCAATTAACGGCCTAACTGTATCCATTACAGTGTGAGTGCCTGTGCCCGTGCATGGTAAGCTTGAGTCCGGTGACGGTGCCCTCAACAGAAAGAATTTGCTCCATTGAGGAATCGTTGACATGGTGGCCCACCAACTGTTGGTGCACACGTGAAGACCCTGGCAGAGAGAAAGAACACAAAAACACAAGAAATTGGAGAATAAGAAGACCATATTGCCCATTGAGCCTGCTCCGCCATTCAACGTGACCATGGTTGACCTTGAGCTTCAACTCCACTTTTCTGCCTGCTCCCCATATCCCTTGATCCCCTGAAAGACCAAAAATCTGTCTATCCCAGCCTTAAATGTATTCAAAGATGGGGCATTCACAACCCTCTGGGGTAGAGAATTCCAAAGATTCACAACCCTTTGAGCGAAGTCATTTCTCTTTATCTCATTCCTAAATGATCGGCTCCTTATCCTGAAACTGTGCCCCTATGTTTTATATTCCCTGAACAGCGGAAACTATCTCTCAGCGTGAACCCTATCAAGCCCTCTCAGAATCTTATATGTTTTAATGAGATCACCACTCACTCTTCTAAAATCCAGAGACTATAAGCCCAATTCACTGTGCCTCTCATCATAGGACAAACCCTCACCCAATATAATATATTATATGATATATTAATATGATATGATAATACATTACACCCAAATCCATGAGCCCTTATCTTGCCCAGTGACACCTTTTGTATGGCACCTTATTAAATGCCTTTTGGAAATCCTAAATGTAGGCCATTAGGTTCCAGGGATTTGTCCAATTTAAGTCCCTTAGGTTCGTCCAATACTTTTTCTCTGCTGATATCAATTAACTTAAATTTTTCACACTTTTAAACCCCTAGGTTAGCGTCTATTCTGGTCTGAAACTTGTGTCTTCTACTGCAAAGACTGACACTAAATATTTGTTCAGTGCCTCTGCAATTTGCTCATTCAGCATAATAAATTATCCTGTCTCTGCTTCTAAGGGACCAATATTTACTTGAACTACTCTCTTCCTTATTATACACTTAGAAAAACTCTTACCATCTGTTTTTATATTTCTGGCTAGTTTACTCTGATATTCTATTTGTTTCCCTTTTTATCAACTTATTGGCAGCCCTTTGCTGGTTTCCAAAATGTTCCCAATCCCCAGACTTACTACTGTCCTTTGCAACATTATAAGCCTCTTTTTTTAATCTAATACTATCCTTCACTCCCCAAGTGAGTCATTTGCTTGCTTTAGTCTTTCTTGCTGAGTTTTTGTTTTCTCAATGGAATGTATTTTTGTTCAACATTCTGAATTGTTTCTTTGAATGTTTCCCGCTGTTCATTAACTATCATAACTTTTAGTCTATTTCACCAATCAGCCTTACCCAGTTCTCCCCTCTTACCTATGTAATTGGCTTTATTTAAGTTTAAGATTCTTTAAGAAAATAAATGAATTAATACTGACAAAGTAGCATTATGAAGATGTCATAATTCACTCACTGCTGAAATCAAGTCAATATGACGAAGTGTTGCATGACCTGTGGGTCTCTCATTTTACTTATGTTACAAGGTAGCTGGGATAACTAAATCTTTCCTTCCCAGATGGCCAGGACACAGAAATGCCTGTAATCTCTAGCACTTGCTGCTCTGCTGCTATCGATTCTGAAATCTATGAAGGACCACCTCTGGCCCTTTATCTCCCTTGTTTTTGAACTCTCATCTCCTGCAAATGGGGAAACCAGACACATGGGCAGAATGTTATGACCCATGGGCGGGCATGCGCCCAACCCAATCGGGCGTAAAATTGCGCGAAGTAACGTTGAGCGAGCGTCCCGACTTAATCGCACACCCGCATGATATTTCGCTCAGCGGGTGCACGCAAAAGTTAGAAGCACACCCGCTGGCAATTAAGAGGGTATTTAAGCCCATTACTGGTGCAACTGTCTCTGATTTTTTGTGACCCATCCAATCTTATGGTTGGTGGGCGGGTGAAGTGACCAGGCGCCCTTTACATTTTTCATCAAACCTCATCCAAGGGCGGTATGAAATCTCCGCCCTGAAATAAAATAAAAATAAGTATCTGTGAACAACATTTTTATGAGGTTGTTGGACCCTGGTCACTGGTTCGTTGGGACTTATGGACCTGGTTTACATGCTTGTTTTGGGATGGCTAAGTTGGTACAATAGACAGAGTGAATTTGCATTTTTTGAATAGAGCATTCAAGAAGTGGGGTGAAAACTTGACACCTATCTAGCAGACACCAAGCCATACGTTTATATTACTAATAACATTGCTACTATGAAAGGGGTTTCATTGTTTAAAGGTGAAGTTCAAAGAGGCTGGTGAGACAATGAGAATTTGAATTCAATCAGTGGTGGTAGGTATAGCTTTAGCAGTTTTTGGGTGTGCAGAGCAGAGGCAATGTGAGATCAAAAGGCAGCTACAAGCCTCCAACTGGCTCCACAGTGAAAAAAACCTCATTTTGAATTCATAAGTTGAAAATGCTTTGCTGTTGCCTTAATGGAAATTAGTTTGGGAATTTGTTAAAAGTTAGGATAGTAGTAATTTGTAGCCATGTATATATATTTTAACCTGTGTAAATTAATAAAATGTTTCAATTAGTTTAATGTAAAGCCTTGAGAACTGGTGGTCTGATTCCTGAATTTAGAGTCGCATCTCAAACCTAGCACTTAAAATGATAGGTTATGACCATTGGTTAAAGTTTCCCTCTGGGAATTTTTAAATAACTCATCTGTACCAACTGCATCGGCCATAACAATAAGCATGACTTAAGTCAAGCTTTGTGTAGGTAGTCCAACCTTCCAGCTTAGCGTATAGGCCTTCAATTTTTGGTAAGGAGTGTCTGTCCAACTTAGCCAGTTTATTAACTGTCAATTTGCAGCCTCCACAAATTTGAATGCTTTGGTCGGGTTTGAGAACGGGGACTATTGGTGCTGCCCATGCTGAGAACTGCACAAGTTGCATAACGCCCTGTTTCTCTAGTCTGTCCTGTTTGGTGTCGACCTTTTCCCAAAGTGCAAAAGGTATTGGTCTTGTCTTCATGAATTGGGAGGTTGCTCTGGATCCACATGAATTTTTGTTTGCAGCCCCTGGACCTTCCCAAGTTCATCCTTGAAGACTGAGGCGTATTTTTGTAATAACCCTGATAACCCATTTGCTCTCTAATAGGTCTGCCATTTACTTTCGTTGTTACACATATTGGTTCTGTCTTTGCAACCTTTAAATTAAATAACAAATATACATCTGAATTTGCTACTTCAGGCTCTTCTACATTATAGATTTCATGGTGTTTTTTGCTTTTTGTTTGAGAGTCTGCCTGATTCTTTCCTTGCCCTTCTCATGATGTGCCTGTTTCAAAGACAATGAGCAAAATTTTTACCTCGGCGGGTGGGCGCACCTGCTCAAGCGTAAAATTATACGTGATATTTCGGTCAGTGGGCACATGCCGGAGTTGGCAGCATGCCCACTGACAATTAAAAGGCTTGTTAAGGGCATTAACAAGGTAATTAAAATAATTTTTTTGCTGCCCTCCCAACCTTACGTTTGGCGGGCAGGTGAAAAGGCCAAGCGGCCTTTGAACATTTTAGGAAACCTCACCAGCGGGTGGGATGGGATTTCCTAAGGCAAATAAAAATAAAATTAACATTTTAAAATTTAATTAATAACATGTTATGAAGGGATATGGGGAGCAGGCAGAAAAGTGGAGTTGACAGAGTCACATGAGGGGACAGGTTTTATCATGTTTCTCATTTCTTTATTATTTTGTTAAAAACTCTTCATCTCCCTGACGCAGCTCTGTGCCTCAGGGAGATTATCAAGTGTGCACTCGTGCATATGCATGAAGTTCGCCCTCGCCTCGCTTGCCCTCCTTCCCCTGCCCGCACAGGCAGCGCTGAACACTGCCACTTGCATTTCACTTAATTGGCTGGTCAGTGTGAAGTCGCCTTCTGGCCTCGATCGCTGGCGGTGGTCAGCCTCCCTACTGCCCCTGCCTACCCTCACCGAGCCTGCCCGACAAGGGTAATATTCTGTCCAATAAAAACATTTGATTTTTTTAAACTGCCAATCATTATAAGCTTGTCTGTTTCCACCTCTGTTGCAATTATTCCTTGTTTTCGCTGCTAAGTCATTTATTTTTATTTGTCTGCTAGCTGTGACCATTTCCCGCTTCTCAGCAGAGTCTTGCATTTTCACACTCTTTTTGCCAGAGCCTTCCTGCCCAACGTGGAGGACAGCACCATTTTTCACTCTTTCTATGGCTCCCAAATCCCTTACTGTGCTTTCCTTGGCCAGTGCTACCTCTAGCGCTTTCTTAAAATCCAAATTTGTTTCAGACAGTAATCTCTTCTGAATCATGTCCTCATTCACACTGCACACTAAACGATCTCTGAGCATGTCATGTAAAGATGTATCAAACTTGCAATGTTCCGTTAACTGTTTCAAATGTGCCACATGACAAGCAATTGTCTCTTCTGGGACTCTATTTCTTGAGTTAAATTGCATCATTACCGAGGGCTTTGGATGGTAATGACTCTTTGAGAGGTCCACCAAGTCATAAAAACTTCTTGAATCTGGGGCACTGGGTGCCGTCAAACTTCCAACCAACGCGTAGGCTTTACTCCTACATGTAGATAAGAGGATCGCTCGCCTCTTCTCTTCCTCTGCAATATCTTGGAAAATGAATGTGAGGTGTTCAATGTAATGAGACCAATCATCCATGGCTGGATTGAAAGGATCAATTCTTCCAAATTGCAGCATTCTGTGAGGGGATTGCCTCAACGATTAGGACAAAAATTCTACTTACAATTACCATGCGAGGTACATCCGATTTTGTTTCTCTTGATTTTCTTCATTAACTTGTCTTATTCTCAAAGCTGGTTTATTGAATCTTTGCTTTTCCCTCGCTTTCTCTTGCCTTTTCCTCATTACCAGCTTGTTGGATCCTGGTCACCGGTCATTGGGAATTATGAATCCGGGTTGCACGCTTGTTTTGGGATGGCCGAGTTGGTACAATAGACAGAGTTGAGCAGCAGACTGTTCTTAGGCGGAACACATTCTGTTTATTTACAAAGGTACTCAGCAGTTACACTTGCGTGCTTTCAACTCAAACCCTGTCTCCACACTTCTCCTTACTAATTCAGACTACTGATTACAGAGGTAGTCCACACTACTCCTCTATTGGTTACATAAGATCATGTGACTTTCCTTTATAACATTACATAACATTACTACACATTACATAAAACCATAATTACCACAGAGCTATAGTTTCAGGTGCTTCATTGTGATGCACGGATATTGTTTTGCAGCTTTTTAAACCTTTATTTGATCATTTGAAGGTCTACAGCTCCCTGAGGCAGCTGTCTGCCTTCATGGAGCTCTCTCACAGTGCTCACTTGTGCTCACGGTGATGTAATTGCCCGCCCTCTTCCCGCCCCCACCCTGGCAGCATTGAGCTTTAACTGGCTAGCCAGCGTGAAATTGCATTCGGAGGCCAATCACGGTCAGCAGTCCATTTCCCGGCTGCTCCCAGGCCCGCTGGTTGCGTGCTCCCGCCAAAGGTAAAATCCGACCTTGAGTCACTGCAAAGGCTTTAGCTCACTTGACATGTGCAATGAATTTGGTGAGGATGACAATTGGAGAGAGGCATCAAATTGTATACGGATCAGGTTGAGTGGCATTGGTGGATCGATAGATGAGTTTGTGAGGAATTGCATGGGATTTGCATATGTGCTTGCATGATAATTGCTGTGAGGAGTTAGATGATAAAATAGGCTTGATAAGACAGCGTGGATGGTGGTGGGGGGAAAATAACATGCACAACAGGATAGGATCTTAGAATCTTTTAGCACAAAAAGAGACCATTTGGCCCATCATGCCTGTGCTAACTCTTTGAAAGACCAATTGTGTTTAGTTCCACAAGTCCGCTTCCTCACCTTCAATTATTTAAAAAAATTATTTATGGAATCAGCTTTCACCAAATTTTCAGGGTCAATGTTTCAGATTCCAATAAGACTAGGTGGAAAAAATCCTCATCTCTCCTCTAGATCTTTTGCTAATGATTTTGAATCTATGCCCTTTAGCTATCGACCAACTCGCCAAAGAGAATCCTTTTTTTTTCTCTAGCTACTCTATCAAAACCTCTAATAGGCAATCCCTTAACCTTTACTGTTCCAAGGAGAGCATTGCTAACTTTTCTAACCCTTCCTCACTGAGTTCTTTATCCCTGGTAACATTTTGGTTAGCCTCCTCTGTACCCTTTCTAGTGCCTTTACAACTTTCCTGAAATGTAATGCCCAGATTAGCCCTCAATACTCCAGCTGAAACCGAATTAGTGATTTATAATGTCCCAACATGATCTATTTTATCTTATATTCTATTCTTCTATTTATAAGCCCAAATAGCCTATATACTTTTTAAAAAAATCTTATAAACTTGCCCTAAAACATTTAAAGATTTATGTATATGGATACCAGATCTCGCTGCTTATCTACAGTTTTCAAAATGATGTTGTTTGTTGTATACTGTTTTTCCATGTTAGTCCTCCCAAAGTGCATTTTCGTCTCCACTTCACGCTTCTCCACATTGAACTCTATCTGTCATGCCCATTTCACCATCCTGTCTACATTATCCTGAAGTCTATAACTATCCACATCACTATCAACTTTTTTGCCAAGCTTCATATCTTTAAACTTTATAATGTTGTTGCCTTCATCTAGGTCATTTATAAAAATTACAAACGGTGTTAGATCCATAACTGATCCAAATGCACCTTTGTGTTATTATGGGTGCCATCGAGCCACAATCTGTTATTACACATAAATAGGCCATTTGGCCCATCAAGTCTGCAGAAGTGTTTTCTCCTCATGGACCACCCCTGCCTAAATCCACTATCCTCTTCACTCCCCAAATCCCTTAATATTTCTCTTTTTGAAGTCAACTACATACTTTCATCATTTTTCTAAATTGTGGATTCATTTGTGATAGAGAATTTCACATTCTGACTGTCCTCTGAGTAAAGTTTTTTTTTGTTTATTTCCCCTTTAATTTCTTAGAGGATTATCTTAAATTGAGGCCTCTCCTTATTGCCTTGTTGAAGAGAGAAAATAACCTGTCACTATTTAGCTTGCAATCATGCATGTAACCTTGGAAACAAAAATAAAGTTCTCTCCTAACTTCATCACAATTTCTAAATAACCCCCTGTTAAATGACTGAATCTCTGTAAAGTACCATACAATGTTGTAAACAACTTTCTGAGTTTATGTTTGTATGCTTCTAGCAAAATCATGGGTAGTAAAGAGGAGCATATTTGAAAGCATCATAACCTACACTATCCAATGGATCCACATGTGGAACTCTGAAAGTATGTTGCCACTAAGTTTTTTTAAATTATTCATTCACAGGATGTGGGCTTCACTGACTGGGCCAACATTTATTGCCCATTCCTAGCTGCCCTTGAGAAGGTGGTGGTAAGCTGCCTTCTTGAACTGCTGCAGTCCATGTGGTGTAGGTACAGCCAAGGTGCTGTTAGGATGGGAGTTCCAGGATTTTGACCCAGCGGCAATGAAGATACGGCATTATATTTCCAAGTCAGGATGGTGAGTGACTTGCAGGGGAGCTTCCAGGTGGTGGTGTTCCCATTTACCTCCTGCCCTGGTTCTTCTAGATGGTGGTGGTCATGGGTTTGGAAGGTGCTGTTGAAGGAGCCTTGGTGAATTGCTGCAGTGCATCTTGTAAATGGTACACACTGTTTCTCCTGCGCATCGGTGGTAGAGGGAGTGAATATTTGTGGATGTGGTGCCAATCGAGTGGGTTGCTTTGTCCTGGACGGTATCAAGCTTCTTGAGTGTTGTGGGAGCTACACTCATCCAGGCAAGTGGGGAGTATTCCATCACACTCTTGACTTGTGCCTTGTAGATGCTGGACAGGCTTTGGGGAGTCAGGAGGTGAGTCACTCGTCGGAGGATTCGTAGTCACTAATCTGCTCTTGTAGCCACAGTATTTATATGGCTAGTCCAGTTCAGCTTCTGGACAATGGTAACACCCAGGATGTTGATAGTGGGGGATTTAGTGATGGTAATGCCATTGAACATAAAGGGCCGATGGTTGGATTATCTCTTGTTGGAGATGGTTTTTGCCTAGCGCTTGTGTGGCGCAAATGCTACTTGCCACTTGTCAGCCTAAGCCTGGATATTGTCCAGGCCTTGCTGCATTTGGACATGGATTGCTTTAGTACCTGAGAAGTTGTGAATGGTGCTGAACATTGTGCAATCATCAGCGAACATCCCCACTTCTGACTTTATGATGGAAGAAAGGTCATTGATGAAGCAGCTGAAGATAGTTGGGCTGGGGACGCTACGCTGAGGAACTACTGCAGTGATGTCCTGGAACTGAGATGACTGACCTCCAACAACCACAACCATCTTCCTTTGTGCTAGGTATGAATCCAACCCTGATTCTCATTGATTCCAGTTTTGCTAGGGGTCCTTGATGCCACACTTGGTCAAATGTGGCCTTGATGTCAAGGGCAGCCACTCTCACCAGTATTAGCCAGTGACAGCATTAGCCTCCCAGCCCCAGGACCATGATACCATGTATGGTAGTTTGCTAATAATTCAAAAGCCTTTAAGAATTAGGCAATTAAGCTGAATAGATTGAGTCTTATCATGTTGTTTGTGGCTCTATCTCATTAATACTTTGTCTAGTTCATTTTAATTTGAAAATAAAGCCCCTCTGCTTTGCTGCAAATGTTCTAAATGCTTCACTCGATTGCTGTTTTCTCTTTGAAAGAGTTTTGGTGTTCCAGTGAAGCTCAAAAGTCTGTTTGTAATGGATTCTTGCCAAAGTGTGGCTTAACGACTCAACAAAGCATAGCGAGGGCAAAAAAAAACCTCTCATTGGAGAAGATAGTCTCCTACAATGTCAGTGTTGTCTCTCTCCCCACCCTGTCCCTTATCCTCTACAATTGTAGCCAATAACACTGAACAGATTGAAACCAATGGGAGAAATAAACTCTGTGGAATGTGAAGGTAATATGAAATCTTGTCAAATGTGGTGTTTCCTGCTCCTCAGCAGAGCTGCCTTGGCGGAGGCCAAAAGCATCTTAATGAATTCAGTCCCTGTGTTTGAAGTACTGGAGGGCAGTTATTTATTCTTTAAAAGCTGAAGGAGGATTTTGACACCAAAATTTAAGGAAAATTATATGGTAGAGTTCTCACTGAAACCTAATAAAGCTGTTGTGCTAGGCTGCGAAGCACAGACCCAAGGGACATGCAGCTTTATTTAGTCTCTGCTTCCACTTCCATCATTGTTCTGTGTTAGGGGCACTGCAGATAAAGTCAGCAATGTCACATACTGCAAAGGGAAATACATGTAATAACTCAGATGCAAAACAAAAACACTATGCCCCATCCACATAACCAAAGTGCAATAATAAACTGGAAGTACGGTGTTTGCTTGCATGACAATGAATAGTGGGCCATTCCAGGATTCAGTATTGCTTTGTGTTTAACAATCCCTGGCTTTATCCAACCCACACTAACCATTAAATTCATTACTGCCTGATCTAACAAGACTACAATATGGCATTCCACTTATTCAGAGGATGCTTCTCACCATTTCTCTTACCGGGTGTCCTAATATTCAATGTAGGCATTTGGGCAGGATTTTGCCCTTGTCGGGCGGGCTTGGGGGGGTGGGGGGGTGGTGGTGGGGGGTGGGAGGGGTGGTGGGGTGGACGGGGGTAGACAGGGGTGATTGGGAAGCCGACTGCCGACCACAATCGGGCCCAGACTGCGATTTCACGTTGGTGCGCCAGTTAAGGCACATGAGCAGGGACAAGTCAGAAATTAGTATGAACATTTTTAATTTTTTTTCAGTGAGGGATCAAAACCTCATCTGGCCCACGAATGAGGTTTTGCAAAAAATGCAAAGGCCGTTTTACCTTATAGCATGCCCGTCCAACTTTACAGTTGTAAAGTTGGACGGGCAATGAAAAATTTTAATCAGTTGGGCTGTTAATGGCCTTAATAGGCCCTTTAATTGTCGACAGATGTGCTTCCAACTCCTGCACGCGCCCGCTGACCGAAATATTACGTGAGTGCGCAATGACGTTGGGATGCTCGCCCAACGTCATCATGCTTCATTTTATGATTGTTTGCGCCCGTCTGATGAGCGAAAAATTCTGCCCATAGAGAAAAGCAGCTTGGATCATTGAAAGCTTCAAAGAGCCCTCAGTGTCGAACAAGAGGCAACTCTGTAGTATATTGAGCCTGCTGCATGGTAAATATTAATTTAAAATGATCATTCCCTCCAATAGCAATTTCTATAAAGCTGATTGCACAAGAGCTAACCATGTCAAACCATTCTTAAGGGCTCGATTTTAAAGTAGAAAAATGTATTTCCCCAGCCTCACAAATGCCTTTTTTGCAGAATAAAAACAGGGTGTTCTGTGGGTTCACTAAGGTGAAGAAATACGCAATTAATAACTGAATAGCAGTAATTGTGATGCAAGACAATGCAGATGCATTATTCAGTGCAAAGTACAAAAGTGGGAAGCAGAATTATGGCTGTATTAATAGTTAACTAGGAACTTCTGGGAATAGTCTAGACACTCAGATTTCACAGTTAATTTAATTCAACTCAAACTGCCTTGCATCATTGAAGGTCTAACAGCTACTATGGGGAAACACGACAAGGTGATAATATTACTATGTGTTGTTAAAGCAGATACTTAGGGGCGACCATATGAATTTGTACATTAATTACCAGATGTTCACTACAGTTAAAGCACATGCAAATGGCTCTGAATGTGTGAGTGACAACCTGGGACATTATAACCCCCAATGCAAAGTTGGAATGGGATATACGGTTAAAAATAGCTGTGAAAATATTTAGCATCCTCTTCTTGCTTGATTCTTTCAGCTGCTACCTTAACCAGGCTCCTTTTTTTTTTAGCAGGCTGTGACTCCTGTCTCATTCAGGTGTGAACCTCACTATTACATGTAAACCATGTCATTGGGCCCCAGTTATCAAGTGAAACCTGACAGGGAAGAAGATGGGCCCTGTGAGGTAAGCCAAAATCTTCCTCCTGTGGGACAAGAACAAACAGGAAAGTCTGGGCTTCTGCTGTCCTATGTTCCTACCTCCCCACCTGCAAAATGGACCTGATCCTCTGACTGCGACTTTACCTTGGTGCCCGTGGGCCTGGAGATTTTGACATTTCTGAAGACGGCCAGCTGCCTCTTTTCACCCATTGCAGGCATTTGACAGGCCAGCAGGATGTAAATTGGGTCCGGGAATTAAAATAGCCCAGACCTCAAATTGATGATGTAAGATGGGTCTAACCCTTTCCCTGCCCCTCATTCCCCTGAAACCCACTCCCAGTTAAAATCTCCCCCATTGCCTTTGTTACACTGGCTACATTTCACAGGTAATTAAAATTTAGAATAATGGACTCAAAGGAGAGACTACTATGTTATTGAGGTATTCGGATGACATAACCTGTGAAAATAAACGCGGGTGGCCGTAGTCACTTTCTGAACCTCCTAAGATTTGATTATAACCTTGGGGTGGTTGTCTGCTATCTGTTACTATTGATAATATTTGCTGTTTCACAGTGATATGAGAATGCAGGATTTATCTGTATGTATACTTGTCAGTTTTCTTTGTGATGGTAGCACTTGTCACTGCACATGATGGCGGTGTGCTTCATGTCCTGGCACAACCACAAGATCTCAATGTGTTGTGATATTACTGAATGCTTATACAGACGTAAACCATAACTAATAAGGCGTAAATATTCCATTTATTATAGATTTGTTGATGCATAGGAAAGTGTCTCAGTACAGAGTCAAATAACGTGAATAAGGAGATTAAAGCTCCAATAGTTTGTGACTTCTATCTTAACCCAGAGACTTATTTCAGGCATCAAACATTTTCCCTCTATTTGTTATAGGTGGGTTCACTGCAAGTTTCTTCTTAAAGAATTGCTGATGTGCAGAAAGCCAGTTAGTGCTGATTCTGAGCAGTAGCTTTACAGATCAAGTTAACAGCATGGGATCAATTTTCATCTTGCTGCCTTCCATTTCTGACTATCAATGAACTGGTAACAGGACAAGTCATTTGTAAAGAAAACACCCCGTCCCTTCCAATTTGTGGCTGTGCTGCCACACATAACACAGGCAGAAGGGCACCGAATTAAGGTCATTTTTTAAACTATTTTTTCGTCTGATGTCAGCATTGCTGACCAGGCTGGCATTTGTTGCCCATCCCTAATTGCCCTTAAAGAGATGGTGGTGAGCTGCCTCCTTGAACTGTTGCAATCCATGTGGTATAGACACCCAAAGTGCTGTTAGGCAGAGAGTTCCAGGATTTTGATCCAGCGCCAGTGAAGGAACAGATATATAGCTCCAATTCAGGAACAGCCCATCAGCAACACCAGTATTCAACCGTAATCTGTAATCCCATGGCCTGGCATACTGGCATACCACCCAACACCCCCACCCACCCCCCCCACCCCACCCCCCACCCTCTCGCCCCCTCCCCCCTCCCCCCTCCTCAACCTTCCCCCACTCTCCCATTACCATCAAGCCAGGGGATCAACCCTGGTTCAATGAAGAGTGCAGGAGGACATGCCAGGAGCAGCACCAGGAATACCTAAAAATGAGGTGTCAACCTGGTGAAGCTACAACACAGGACTACCTGCATGTCAAATAGCCAAAGCAGAAGCGATAGGCAGAGCTAAGCTGCTCATGCCTCTCGGGGCAGATCAATGATTTCCAGAAGATGAATGTTGTGTCACATGCTCACCAGCCAGGGCCTGAAGCATGTCCGAGTGCGAGGATGAGAGGGCTATGGGAGGGGGTTCTGATAGCTGGGTGACATAATGGGCTGGATTTAATGTTCCGGAAGCTGGTCCTGCCCATCAATTGGAGAACCGGTGGGAAACTTGCGTCACTTCCTTGGGAGAGACCCAATCAAATTAAGTGCCTGTCAGGTATTTAAGTGGCCCATGTCAACCCTTCACCAGGACTTAGGAACCCAAATCTGGAAAACCTGCCCCCCACCTGCCCCACCGAGAGCTGCCAGTTAATCAGGGGTGGCAGCTCTCCATTTGCTGGCAGCGCCATTGGGAGTGGTGACTGCTGCTGGTCAAGTTCACAGGGATCTTTGTTGGTTCCCTGGACTCAGGTGAGTGAAGGCAGGATGGGGGTCTGGGGAGGGGGTTGCGTGACAGGGGTGCAGGGGGTAGGAGGCAAGGGCCTGGCGGTGGCTTTTAGTTGCCCCCCACTTCCTGATGCCAGGTCCCTCTGTAGAGCATAGACTGCCTGACAATGTATGAGCTCCCCCAGTAGGCTGCTGGCAAATCTTACTGGGCAGCCTTCGTGAGGCACGGGGAAGCCTTGCAACTTCCATTTAATCCCTGAACCTCCACCAAAGTCCTGTGGGTTCAGGGATAAATGGTGTCAATTTGTTCAGTAATGAGCCTAATTGACATCCCTCCATGAGCAGGCAAGTTTCTTACTTCAGCCCCTCGCTGCCTCTGACTTAATTGTGGGAGGTTATCCTGCCACTGGGAGACTGACATATGGCCTCTCCCATGATTAAGTGGGCCTGGCTTCCAGGTTTCTCACTGCAATGGGCTGGATTAAATTCTGCCCAATGATCTAGATTTTATGGTGAGTGGCAAAGCTAGGCACTCGCAGCTGACCTTGCAAATAGAAAATTATCTGTGGTGAGAACTTTACTTCCTCTCACTGTGCAGCAGATTGTAATGCCATTTAATGGGGATCCTAAGCATGAAGCTGCAGTGCTACCATTAAACTGTTCTGATGACCCATGTGCTGGGAAAAGCCTGCATTTTCTTTTGTGCAATGTCCTTTTAAGACCAAAGTGGGCTGGGGCATATTCTAAAAGGGGGTTAATTGGTTTCTTGATTTTGACATAAATAGGTTCCAACGAATGCACATGTAACCTGAGGTTGCCATGGGGATTAACAGCTAAGAAGCAAAGGGTAAATAGAAAGCTAATTGCAGTGGGGTTGGGTCAGCCAGTGTTTTCTGTTTGGCAGTTCAGAACACAATGCAAATTCATGCAAAGTGGAAGCAAATATGGTTTTGTCTGAATGGAATAGTTTTTGTGTTTGGCAGTTGTTGAACAGATCCTGGTGTTGAAGTAGTTCTCTGAGAATAGAGCAGATAGTGTATTACTTGTTTGTTACCCAGTTGGAAAGAGCTGAGGGCTGAAGACAGGAAAGGAAAGGGATTGCGGATTGGACAAGACCCATTGCCACTGTTGCAGTGTTGCCAGAGCCCACCAGACAATTTAAAGGGTTTGGAGAAGGAAGTCTCTGGGGATTCTGTGCCTTCAGGATTGTCACAACCAGAATGAGAGATGGTTCGTAGATATGTACTATGTTAGCAGTAACCATGTCTGGGGACTTTGGATGGAATATGACTGCTGCTGAATGTGACTCATGGACTGAAACAATTGAGTAGGGAGTGAGAGACCCTACATAGTGGAGGCTGAGTTGGAAAGACTGTGAGATTGCACATGGTACCAACTATTTAAAGTAACCAAAATGTCCTTTGCGTGTTAATTAATGTTTAAATTGTGCTTATTTTAGTTTGTTTGTTACAGTAAAAGTTTAAAAAGTGAAATCCTGTTCATTGGCTTCCTTTCCATTGGCTGTGTGAGGATTCCTTTCTTTTAAAGGTTATCAGTCTCTACAGGGATTGTAAAACGGTCCAAGCTGCCAACCCCATTAAAGAATTCTCACCAACAGCCAACCAGAAAATGAAAAGCACTAAAATCGAACCAGTTTAAAAAAAATCGCATAGAACAAGATAAAAATTGGAAGACACATAGAGCTGAAATATCATGAAATATCAATCTATTAAAACAGATTAGTTTTTAAAATATGGTAATTAATGGAGACATTTAGTAACACTCTACAAATATAAAATTATTTTATCAGGACCTGATCTGCTGTTCTGCAATAGTTATTACTGAGATCGCTGTTAAAAAATCATTGACACCTGACTGAACATGGTGTAACTTTTTATGGGATTTCTAACAGACAGTTGATAGGGGAAGGTTCTCACCACAGCTACTGATTTCACTGACTGCCTGGTCTGACAGGAGGGGGTGATCCAGAGTGCAGTCTGTGGTGGAGCAGTGAGTGACAGACTGAAACTCAAGGATTGTCACATTAATCCGCATTTGCGGAGAGGGAATGACAGTAAACACTGACAATTTGCTGTCAAAACCTCTGCAAAACCTGGGCCTTTGTTAAAAATAAATACAGCCACAGTGATTGTGGAAGATTTCTGAATGCAGCAGGCATGGCTGAATGCCAACTGCTGAGCAGAAGTAGCATGAAACAAGTGGTAGGCCCCTCATTTACACACATAATTGATCTAATGCCTGTTTTAAGCATCTGTCAGGTAAGCATTAAAAAATTGCTAGACCCAATATAGGATTGGGTATTGTTTAGGCATCCTTGTGCACAAGGCATTGCTCCAGAAATTGGCACTTTTTATGTCTTTCTCCACCCAGGAAGCAAGTGCAACAGGACAAATTTCTTCCCTATTGAATTGAGTCCTATACATTTTTTCTAAAATAGTCAAGACTTCCAATAGTTTTTACCTCACTTAGTTTTTCTTTTACAATCCACAGGCTTTTCAGTCCACCCAACCATTTTACCAATCTTGCCTTCTATATATTTTTAATCTTGTTGTGCAATGGAGCTTAATCTTTTATTTAACTTCCCACTTTTGCCCTCTGCACCTAAAGCAAATCCTTCGTAATTTGGCATTTTCCTTCAATTTTACCCATAATCTTCTCTCCATCCAATGGCAACTTTAGTTAAATTAGTGTCCTTAATGTCTACATTGAGTTGTCAGGTTTGCGTTTAAAGTTTGCAGAGGATAAACATTTGATTGATCAACGTCCCCCTTTCCGTACAGTGAATCTGTATAAACAGACAAATTGAGCATTGAGCTGAGTATTTTGCAAAATCAAATACTTATCTTTTTGAGAATTGCAAACCATCTTCTTCATGTTCACTATGGCCTTCTTAGCAAGGTTATTTCAATCACCAAAGAATAACTGAAAGGATAAATGTTAACCAAATCTGCCAATATAAACCTCTTGATTTCCTGGTTCTCTGTAGGCCAACAGAAAGGATACGGTCTCTTTAATCTGAAGATCTAACTTGTCATCTGATGTCAAAACGATCCTACCCCAGAGCCATGACTTCCTGTTCTTGTCTTTCATCCGATGCATAGTCTGTGGAATTGATGAATATTTGATTCATTTTATCTGACACCCAAAGGCAATCAGTCTTTTTCAAACCATTTTTTTTTCCTCTTAAAGATTTTTTACAGAATTGTTGTACTTCTGCATTTTTGGGAATGACTGATTTTACCACAAATGTGTCAGCCATTAAAGAATAAAATATGCACTCTTAATATTTTTTTAATTAATGGAATAATAACAAAACTTACATGTGGGTTCACAAAACAATTATTATTAAAATTTCCATAATTAAAAATGATGAAAATGGCTGCTAAGATTGTATATAATTAATAATTTTAATGAACTGGCATTCCCTTTGCCTTGAGCTTCACTTCAACGACATGGTAGGGATTTTATGGAGCCTCCTGGAACAAGAGCGGGAAATGTGGCATGTGGGGTTAATGAACTAGGCGGGAGCCAAAATTTTGATTTCCCGATGGCAGATTGAGATGCAGAGATTAAGTCAGCAGTGTGTTTGTGGCATGTCAGGCCTCGCATCGTCCTGTGGTGGGCTCCCACTTGTAAAACACTTGCATGCCCTGAATACTCATCAGCGCAAAATGTCTTAAAATGTTGCCCTCCGTTCAAGATGAAGGCAGCGGCGGACGAGAATCTCGTGGCAACCAATCCATGATAAGACATAGGAGCAGAAATTAGACCATTCGGCCCATCAAGTCTGCTCCACCATTCAATCATGGCTGATAAGTTTCTCAACCCCATTCTCCCGCCTTCTCCCCGTAACCTTTGATCCCCTTACCAATCAAGAACCTATATATCTCGGTCTTAAATACACTCAATGACCTGGCCTCCACAGCCTTCTGTGGCAATGAATTCCATAGATTCACCACTCTCTGGCTAAAGAAGTTTCTCCTCATCTCTGTTCTAAAAGGTCTTCCCTTTACTCTGAGGCTGTGTCCTCGGGTCCTAGTCTCTCCTACAAATGGAAACATCTTCCCCACGTCCACTCTATCCAGGCCTTTCAGTATTCTGTAAGTTTCAATCAGATCCCCCCTCATCCTTCTAAACTCCATCGAGTATAGACCCAGAGTCCTCAAACGTTCCTGTATATCTATGAAAGGTCAAGGCTTTACAACGTGCTGAAGCCTGAACACTCCACCTCTGGGCAAGAGGGGGCTGAGGCACCTGGACCTCTCTCCAAGAACCCCTTTCCCTCCGTGAGGTGCCTTTGCATACTGAAATGGAGGAGCGGCATGTGCCAGCAGACCCAGGGCCTTTCTTGGACACGCCCAGGTTTAGTAGCATCTCCTCACCCCTCTACCATTGACCCCAATACCTTCAGCAGGCAAGGACAAGGGAGATGTCCCTACACCAGTGCAGGAGACCCTCAGTAGGCTGGAGCCCTCATGGCCCCACATCTCGAGAGGACACTCTCCACGGTCATCCTAGGCAATTGGCTATCGCAGTAAGCAGACTGCCTCTACCTCAGCTGCTGATTTCAGAGTTGTGCAGTGGCCATAAAATAAATCTTAAAACCTAATGAAAGCACAAGGGTGGCACAGGTGCGATATTGCTTTTTCTATATTCATGGGCAGAATTTCCGGTTGACGTGCAGGAGGCAGGCCCTGCACGTCCGCAAGTAAAATGACGCGCGGTGACGTCAGGCGAGTGTCCTGATGCCATTGTGATATTTCGCTGGGCGGGTGCACGATGATGTCCAATGCGCACCCGCCATTAATTAACGGGCCACTTAAGGCCCTTTAGTCTTCAATTGAAGCCGCTTTTTTGGCGCCCGTGCAATCTTCAGGCCGGCGCACGGGCGGAACGGGCAGGCGGGTAGGACACATTTGTATTAACCTCATCCACGTGCGAGATAAGAGGGCTCAGTGGGGTCGTGAATCTGCCCTGTGAAGTATTTATTGTTGAAAGTTTTTCAAACTTGCCTGTGTGATCTGCAGTCCTTCAGAATGCATCCCAGCTCCTTTTTTCTGGACTTTTAACCTTCAAGTCAGCAATCTGCAGTGAGGAATCTTTTCGGGGCCAGCAGGATTCAGGAAGTCTTCCCTTAGCCTGGGAATGGGAGCTGATCTGTCCACTGGAGGCAGCTCCTCTGAGGAGGAAGAGAGGGCTAGAAGGGGGAGGTGGCCAGGAGTGCACATTCAGCCTCCAGGAGAGCCACCTTTGGGAGGACAGGCGCAGGCACAAGGGGCGCAGGTCCAAGAGATAGTCCAAGGTGGAAGGGGCCATAGAAGACGCCACTATCCTGCTGCCAGGGTATACAGACGGCGAAGCAGCTACCTCAATATGACTGAGGTACAGTGCCGAAGGAGGCTCCTTCTCTCAAGGGAGACAGTCAACTATATCTGAAAGATGATTGTGCCTGAGATCTCCCCTAACTGTGTGGGCGGACACCCCATGCCAATGTCTCTGAAGGTCACAACTGCCTTCAACTTCTATGCATCTGGCTCCTTCCAGGGCTCGGTGGGTGATCTTTGCGTGTCTCCCAATCACTGTCCACACTTGTGTCAAGCAGGGCACAGACACTCTATTCAGGCGTGCATTGACCTTCATCCACTTCCGCTGGGACCAGGCAAGTCAGACACAGCGAACCAGAGGTTTAATGAAAAATGTAAAGGCCATCTGGCCAATTCACCCATCTGCCAACCGTAAGTTTGGATGGGCCACGAAAAATTGCTGACACTTGCCGGGTTTAATTGCACACTTAATTGTCAGCGGGTGTGCTTCCTACTTTTGTGCGCATCCGCCGAGCAAAATATCACGCAAGTGCGTGATGACGTTGGGACGCTCGCTGACACCATCTTGCGCAATTTTATGCCTGATCAGGCTGGGCGTGCGCCGACATGTGGGACATAAAATTCTGCCTTTTGCTATATCTGCCTTTCATCCAAAGGTGGCTGTGAACATTATTCATTGTCTGCATTTGGTATGTATCTCGAGTCCATTTGCTTTATGATATTCATATATATATGTATATATATATATATATTCCATGGTTCAGAGATTAAGCCTCACAGTTCAAAACAGATACCATTTCTAACCTTATTCATATTTTCCAAGGGCAGCATTAGAATGAAGACTTCTATAACAATCACCTAGAGCATGGGATTATTTACTGTAGAAATTGCTTCAGAGTGTTCTCATAATATTGAGCACTCTATGAAGATAAGAATTGTAGCCTCTAAGGCCAAACACATCAGTTAACCAAAATTTAAAGCCTGTTTTACACTCTGCCCCATTTTGTTTTCCATTAATGTCAGTGGAAAGGAAAATTGAGTGAAGTGTAAATGAAACTGCCCAAGCATTATCGTCCATTTTAAGTCATCATCCAATATGTATTACACCCCATTGTTTTGCGTTATGCAACTTAAAAAAAAAATCAGGACCACTTTTGTTTGCCAGTGAGTTTAATCATGTAGTTAATTTATTTCTCAAATTCAGAATACAGAAAAAGACAGCAGGAAAGGTGATAGATAGGTTGTAGTAAATGCATATGGATGGCAGGGATGGTAGGTGGAAAAGATCAGAGGGAAATGTGGATAGCTGCTAGCAGAGTGGCTATGGGGTATGGGTGTGGGGCTAATTGGGAGTGGGAGAATTGGGGGAATTTGTCTTAGAAAACTGGGCTGGTGTTGGTTAGGTGTGGGAGTATTGGGATGGTATTAGTTGGGGTGTGGGGGCACCAATTGGTTGTCGTTTGGTGTGGGCTGACTGTGAGGGTGGTAGTGAGATATCAGAACACTGTGATGTTACTGATTTGGATGTAGGAGCATCGGCATGGCTTTGGTTGGATGTGGGAGCAGTGAGATGCCAGTAGCAGGATGTTAGTGTACTGGGATGCTGGTGGCTTTAAACATACAGGAATGGTGGTGGTGAAATGTGGAAGACTTGGAAGAAGAGTGCTGAAATATGGTAGTTCTCGAAAGGGGTTGCGAGAATACTCGGAATAGGATTGTAGGGTCTTGGGGTACAGGAATTTCAGGGTTTGACAGCAATAGGAAGGGGGTTGTGGGGTACTACTGAGAAAAAGCACTGTGGGTTGGCAGTCAGGAGAAAAGTCTGGATGCTTTCTATGGGTGTCAGAGACAGCAGCAAAAGGTAAGATTGGGAAATGTATGGAGTGTTTAGCACAGGGAGTTCAGCTGGTCAAGGGGGTGGGGCAGCAATGGGGACTGTATGTCATTTAAAGTAAATACTTCATAATCATTATTGATGGGATTCCATATTATTCAATATGTTAGATGAGGTTCTCATAATTTGCAAATCCAGAAGATATCCTCATTCAGAGTTGCATCCTATATGGATCAAATATCAAAATGAAAAGTATTACTGTGAGCTATAACGTTAGTATATCAGCCAACAAATTCAGTTTGACCTAGGTCTGGATGCTGGTGGATAGTGAGTAAGGAGTCCTAACTTAAAAAATTTTTTTTTTGTAAAAATCTAATTTTGTTTGTAGTTAGCATTTAACTGAAGCCTACAGTTTAAATTATAAAGTTCCCAGCCTTAGGAAGGGTTTTAACAAGGTCTCTACTGGATGAGCAGTTGGGCTTAGTTAATTAAAGAAGCAGCTGAACCTGGTTCCTCTGACCAGCTAGCCTTTGTCTTAGGAGCATATAGAGCCAGGTAAATTAGTGCGACTTAACACTTTTGCACTTGAATGTGACTTAGAATAGAGTGATTCAGGGAGTTAGGGGAGGAAGGGAAAGAGGTGCTCCTTTGCTTTTGCTTTTGGCATTTGATAACGCGACAGGAGTGGCGGCCTTAAAGAGTGAGGGGAACCAGGCCTGAGACCAGAGCGGGACCGGGAGCTGGCATGAGAGGAGTGGCGGCCTTGGCAAGTGGGACCTGGTGAGTATTTCTACTGTCCAGTCTTTAAAGTAAAAATTGGACCTTAGATTAGATTAAGTAGTGTTTAAAGTATAAGAAGTCAGGTCCCGAGTATATATTTAATATTCCTTAAACTAAAGGAAATAAAGTTAAAGGGAATAATTTAAGGGTAAGTCATGGCAGGGCAGCTTGGCTACATGGAATGCTCATCCTGTGCAATGTGGGAAGTCAGAGACACTTCCAGTTTCCAGGACAACCATGTGTGCAGAAAGTTTCTTCAGCTGCAGCTACTTGAAATTTGTGTTTTGGAGCTGGAGCTGTAGCTAGAATCACTGTGGAGCATCCACAGCACTGATATCTTTGTGGACAGTAAGTAAAGTGAGGTGGTCACACTGCAGGTAAAGAGTGCACAGGCAGAAAGGGAATAGGTGACTATCAGACAGAATAAAAGTACTAGGCAGATAGTGCAGGAGTCCCTGGGTCCATCTCCCTCTCTAACATTGAGCGGCTGCAGGGCATTTTGAAGGGGGAGGGTGAACAGCCAGAGATCGTAGTCCATATCGGTACCAACGACTTATTTAAAAAGTTAGATGAGGTCCTGCAAGCAGAATGTAGGGAGCTAGGAAATAAATTAAAAAGCTAGATCTTAAAAGTAGCGATCTCAGGATTACTCCCAGTGCCACGTGCTAGCGAGATCAGAAATAGAATAATAGACCAGATGAATGCATAGCTGGAGAGTTGGTGTAGGAGGGGGGAATTTAGATTCCTGAGGCATTGGAACCAATTCTGGGGAAGATGGGACCTCTACAAGCTGGACAGGTTGCACACCAGTAGGACTGGGACCAAATACCCTCACACAGGTATTCGCGAGTACTGTGGGGGAGGGATTAAACTAGAGTGGCAGGTGGATGGGAAATGAGTGGGGAGACACAAGAGAGGAAAACAAAGATAGGAATGAAAAACAGAAAAATAGAAAGCAAAAGTGGAAGGCAGAGGAATCAAGGGCTAGGAGCAAATAGGGCCATAATTTTTTTTTTGTTCACACTATGTGGGTGTTGCTGGCTGGGCCAGCATTTATCGCCCATCTCTAATTGCCCTTGAGAAGGTGGTGATGAGCTGCCTTCTTGAACCACTGCAGTCCATGTGGTGTAGGTACACCCACAGTGCTGTTAGGGAGGGAGGTCCAGGATTTTGACCCAATGACAGTGGAGGAACGGTGATAGATTTCCAAGTCAGGATGGTGTATGGCTTGGAGGGGAACTTCCAGGTGATGGTGCTCCCATGTGCCTACTGCCCTTGACCTTCTAGATGGTAGCAGTCATGAGTTTCAAAGGTGCTGTCAAAGGAGCCTTGGTGAATTCCTGCAGTGCAGCTTGTAGAGGGTACACACTGCAGCTACTGTTTGTCGGTGGTGGAGGGAGTAAATGTTTGTGGATGTGGTGCCAATCAAGCTGGCTGCTTTGTCCTGGATGATGTCAAGCTTCTTGAGTGTTGTTGGAGTTGCACTCATCCAGACAAGTGGAGAACTTTCCATCACACTCCTGACTTGTGCCTTGTAGATGGTGGACAGGCTTTGGAGAGTCAGGAGGTGAGTTACCTGCCGTAGGATTCCTAGCATCTGACCTGCTCTTGCAGCCACAGTATTTATATGACTAGACCAGTTCAGTTTCTGGTCAATGGTAACCCCCAGGTTGTTCATAATGGGGGATTCAGAGATGGTAATGCCATTGAATGTCAAGGGCTGATGGTTAGATTCCCTCTTGTTGGAGATGGTCATTGCCTGGCACTTGTGTGGCGCGAATGTTACATGCCACTTGTCAGCCCAAGCCTGGATATTGTCCAGGTCTTGCTGCATTTGGACGTGGACTGCTTCAGTATCTGAGGCATCTACATGGTGCTGAACATCGTACAATCATCAGCGAACATCCCCACTTCTGACCTTATGATGAAAGGAAGGTCATTGATGAAGCAGCTGAAGATGGTTGGGCCGAGGACACTACCCTGAGGAACTCCTGCAGTGATGTCCTGGAGCTGAGATGACTGACCTCCAACACCCAACAAAAAGATGTGTAAAAATGTTAAAAAGACAAGTTTAAAGGCACTGTATCTGAACACATGGAGCATTCACAATAAAGTAGATCAATTAATAGTGCAAATAGATGTTAATGGGTACAATACGATTGCGATTATGGAGACGTGGCTGCAGAGTAACCAAGGCTGAGAACTAAATATCCAAGAGTATTCGATATTTAGGAAGGACAGGCAAAACGGAAAAGGAGGCAGAGTGGCATTGTTAGTTAAGGATGAAATCAGTGCAATAGTGAGAAAGGATATTGGCTCAGAAAATCTAGATGTAAAATCAGTCTGGGTGGAGCTAAGAAGCAACAAGGCGTGGAAAACATTAGTGGGAGTTGTCTATAGGCCTCCAAACAATAGTGGTTAGGTAGGGGACAGCATTAAACAGGAAATTAGAGATGCACGTAACAAGGGTGCTACATAAATCGTGGGTGACTTTAATTTACATTTAGGCTGAGCAAACCAGTTCTGCCAAAGGGTCATGAAGACTCGAAACGTTAATTGATTTCTTCTCCACCGATGCTGCCAGACCTGCTGAGTTTTTCCAGGTAATTCTGTTTTTGTTTCACAATAATACTATGTTGGATTAATTGCTGGAGTGTGCACAGGATCATTTTTTAGACCAGTACGTCAAGGAACCAACTCGGGAACAGGCTTCCCTGGATTTGGTATTGTGCAATGATTAGAGGTTAATTAATAATCTTGTTGTCCGGGATCCTTTAAGGAACAGTGACTGTAGCGTTATCGGATTCTCCATTAGGATGGTAAATTATGTAGCTATGGCTAATATTTAAGGAATGAATGTATGCATTGCAACAGTTACACATTCCTTTCTGGCACACAAAAACACAACAGGAAAAGCGGCCCAACCATGGCTAACAAAAGAAATTAAGGATAGTATTAGATCCAAAGAGGGGTCATATAAAGTTGCTGCAATAAGTAGCAAGCCTGAGGATTGAGAGCAGTTTAGAATTCAGCAAAAGAGGACCTAGAGTTTGATTAAGGGGGAAGGGAAAAATAGAGTATAAGAGTAAAACTTGCAAGGAACATAAAAGCAGACTGTAAAAGCTTCTATAAGTATGTAAAAAGAAAGAGATTAGTGAAGCCAAATGTAGGTCCCTTACAGTCCAAGGTGGGAGAATTTATAATAGAGAAAAAGGAAATGGCAGAGCAATTAAATAACTACTTTAGTTCTGTCTTCATGGAGGAATTCTCAGGAATGCTAGGGAACCAAGTGTCGAGTGAGAAGGAGGAACTGAAAGAAATTAGTATTACTAAAACAATAGTGCTGGAGAAATTAATGGGACTGAAAGCCAATGAATCCCCAGGGCCTGATAATCAACATCCCAGGGTACTAAAGGAGGTGGCCATGGAAATAATGGATGCATTGGTTGTTATCTTTCAAAATTCTATAGATTCTGGAACAGTCCTGGCACATTGGAGGGTGGCAAATGCAACCCCACTATTTAAAAAAGAAGGGAGGAAGAAAACAGGGAATAACAGACTGGTTAGCCTAACATCAGCAGGAGGGAAAATACTACAGGACACTTAGAAAATATCAATGGGATTAGACAAAGTCAGCATGGATTAATGAAAAGGAAATCATGTTTGACAAACCTACTGGAGTTTGTTGAGGACGTAACTAGCAGAATAGATAAGGGAGAATCAGTGGATGTGGTGTATTTGGGTTTTCACTGAATATATTTAAGAAGGAAATAGACAGATGTCTAGACTCTAAAGGCGTCAAGAGGTATGGGGAGAGAGTAGGTATACTCTAGGAATGAGATAGAGTATCAGCCATGATCATATTGAATGGCGGAGCAGGCTCAAAGGGCTGAATGACCTACTCCTGCTCCTATTTTCTATGTTTCTATGTTTTATTTAGTTATTTCGATAGTAACATCTGAGAAGGAGGTGCATTGACTTTGGCCAAAGGTCACTTATCAAAATCTGACAAAATCACATTATGCAGTTTTAGTTTTTAACAGGTGAATTTAAACAAATATAGAAGAAATATCTTGGTTAAAAGCCATGGGTGGAATTTTCCATGCCTGCTGGCATTGGGCGTCATGGTGGGCGTCAGCGCACCAAAAAATGTGAAACCAATTTGCAATCGTCTGCTCCGCCAATGAATGGTGGGCCGCGTTTTCCACCACCACACATTGAGAACCTCATTGTAACACATCTGCATATCATTTCAGCCCAGCTCGACGGAATCACCCCCCCCCCCAACGCTGGATCATCCAGGCACATCGGCATGATTGCACGCCGAAGTGCTTCACAACTGAACATAAGCAACATGCACTTGGCGAGCTGCACTTTGCTCAGAGCTTCGGGGTTTGTTTGCCTATCTTGCTTCGGGCAGCACACGGAGTCAGGCTTCGCAGGCAGCACCTCATCGTTTTTAGGGAGGCTCATGGACAGGTCTCTACTTACGAGACCAGGTGTAAGGTGAGGGTGGCTTTTCAATGGCTGCAGGGCTAGGGCTTTCTTGGGGAAGTGGGAGAAGTGGCCTCAGGCAAAGGAAGAAGCTGCAGGGCAAGAGCATTACTGGGGAAGTGGGGTATCCCAGGGCATGTGTGGGGACATATGGTGATCTGGGCAAGTGGCCTCAAGAGTGTGAGGGCTGAGGAGGCAGTCTCCAGAGGGGATGAGGCCAGATGGAGGTGTGAGTGTGTGTGTGAGAGAGTGAGTGGTGATGTCCCTTGAGCTGGCAGTGAGTGAGATGCCAGTGAATGTGTGATGGGCTTGTGAGTGTGTGAATTTAGAGTGATGAAATAGTTGCCTTACCCTGGAGCATGGATGAAATCATTCACCCTCTTTTTGCACTGGATGGCAAACCTCCTCTGTGCAGCATTGGCACTGACCACCACTGCCACCGCCTCCAAAACCAGAGTGGTGACACTGATGGGCCTCCTGCTGTCAAAGCGGGTGTGGACGACATCTTGGCCGGCTCCAACGGTGTCCAGAAGGCGTGGGATGCATCACGGAATTGGGAGCTGCAGTCTTCTTGCCTTTCGGGGCCATGTCTTCTGTGCAGCAGTCCTAGGCTGGAAGCACTGAGGTGTGTGTGTGCGGCTGCAGCTTAAATATGATGCGTGAGGAAGCAGCGAGGTGATGGTGTGGCGGGTGAATTGGAGCCCGCCTGCCAGCAAAATGGTGTGTTTCCCGGGAACGCATGATTAATGAGGTGCAGTTGGGACGATATGGCGTGAGACGCTGCCATCGCAGCCGACAGGTAAAACGTCCTGCTACCGCACTTAGTGCAAACCTGGGATGATTCCCCTCCATGTGTCAGCTCCTCAGTTGTTTTAAGTAAATATTTGGGATTTTCTTCCCCACTCTCTGCCACCCCATGTTTTGCATTTGCTTGTATGCACTGTTTTCATTCTGTTACGCTTTTCACTCGAAAGGAGAAGGTTGTGGGTTTTGGGGGGTGGGTGTGTGGGTTGGGGGCAGGTGGCAAAATAGAGGTTTTAAAAATTATGAAGTGGTTTGATCAGCTAGATCCGGAGAAATATTTCCACTTGTGGGGGAGTCCAAAACTAGAGGTCATAAATATAAGCTAACCAATCATAAATCTAACAATTCTGGAAAATATGATCTTAAGTGGAATTTACTACCACACGGAGCAGTTGAGGTGAATAACATGAATGCATTTAAGGGGAAGCTAGATAAACACATAAGGTAAACTTTAATTACTGTGCCTGTTTTACAAGTTCAAATATCCACATAATTTTCTAGGTCACTATTTCTGCTTTTACACATGTTTTCAGATCGCATTAAAAATGAAACTAGTCCTCATGAATAATTGCCAAATTGGTTTTATTTTGGAAAAGTTGACCTCCCTTACAGAAGTTGTAATTAGATGCTGATATGCACTAGCATAACATCAAAAACAAGAATAGCTGTCTGAGAAGTGATGAGTGAGTTGATAGTTATTTATACCCCTGATTCCATTGTGCATTGTCCGGCTTTTGCAGACATATTGTTCTATGTTTTCTGATTGGAATTAATATAAAATAATGCCGATAAGAAAATCTAGGCTGCAACACTTCACACACCATTCATTGGCAGTTGAGTCCTGGCTATTAGTGGAGCATGATCCCAGTAGCTGTGCTGAGATCAAACCTGTCACAGAATTGTGGTTCTGAGTGTACTGAAGGTCTTAGGGTCGGGGAGGCCTATGGAAGTTGGTCTTTGACAGCTTGGGAAGTCCAGCTGCAACAACTTGCTGATGACTTTGACAGTAGCTATCCAGCTCTGAAGGGGTATTGCATTCCTTCCCCCCACCAGAAAGCTTTTGAGTCTGACTATCCCCAACAAGAGGTAATCTAACCACCTTCCCTTGATGTTCAATGGCATTACCATCACTGAATCCCAACCATCAACATCTTGGGAGGGCTCACCATTGACCAGAGACTGAACTGGACCAGTCACATAAGTACTGTGGCTAAGAGCAGGTGAGATGCTAGGAATTTTGTGGTGAGTAACTCGCCACCTGACTCCCCGAAGCCTGTCCACCATCTACAAGGCACAACTTTGGAGTGTGATGGAATACTGTCTACTTACCTGGATGTGTGCAGCTCTAGCAACACTCAAAAAGCTCGATGCCTTCCATGACAAAACAGCATGCTTAATTGGCAACCCATCACCACCTTAAACATTCGTTCCCTCCACCACCAGTGCACAGTGGCAGCAGTGTGTTACCGTCTACAAGATGCAATGCAACAACTCACCAAGCCTCGTTTGACAACATCTTTCAGACCCATGGCCTCTATCACCTCACAGTACAAGGGCAGCTGTTGCATGGGAACACTACCACCTGCAAGTTCCCCTTCCAAGCCACACACCATCCTGACTTGGGACTCTATCACCGATCTTTTGCTGTCACTGGGTCAAAATCCAGGAACTACCTTCCTAACAGCACTTGGGGTGTACTTACGCCATACAAATCGTAGCTGTTCAAGAAGACAGCTCACTGCCACCTTCTCAAGGGCAATTATAGATGGTAATAAATACTGGTCTTGCCACTGATGCCATGTCCCATGAATAAATAGATAAAAGACTACCACTGACCCCCAAAACCATTTCTTGTTTTGGGGGGTCTGGGTCTGAACCTCAGCATGTACCCATAAGTGAGCTCCCCTTTCAGCCAGGCTTACCTGAGACTATGCAGGCATATCTGTGCCAATTCCTGCTTGGGTCTCGTGTCCTCATTGGTATTTCCAGGATGGCCTTGTGAGGCCTTAAGAAGCAGAAGAGCCACTCTTACAAGACCAACCTGGTAATATCAATGTAAGGAAATTTTGGATCATTCTGACAGAAGCTATCCATTTCCCAGCAGGCTACCACTGTGCTCCAGAAGGTACCCGTTGTGTTCTGCAAGGTTCCCCTTGTGCCCAACAAGTTTCTGATGTGTTCTGGCAGGTTTCCAATATGTTCTGGCAGGCTACTGCTGTTTCCTGGCAGGCCACCACTGGACTCAGGGCAGGTTTCTGCCAAAATGGCCACAAAATTTCAGGCCCCAAATCTATGTGATGTGATTTAGAGGATGATCCTTTTGGTGGAAATGACTTTAACATGGTAAGAAGTTGATATATTTTCCAATTTGGGTGTCAGCTGTGGCTCAGTTGGTAGCACTTACCTGTGAGTCTAAAGGTCATGACCTCAAGTGCCACTCTGGATCTTGAGCACATAAATCAAGGCTGGCACTCGTGTGTGGTACTGAGGGAGCGCTGCCCTGTCAGAGGTGCCCTCTTTCCTATTTGACCTAAAACCAAGGTCTGCTCTTTTAGGTGGACCGAATAGATCCCATGACACTATTTAAAGAAGAGCAGGAGAGATACCTCCAGTGTCCTGGCCAATATTTATCCTTCAATGAACAAATCTGACCTTTATCACATTGCAGTTTATGGGTGCTTGTTGTGCGCAAATTGACTGCTGCATTTCCCACATTACAACAGTGACTACACTGCAAAAGCACTTCATTGTCTGTAAAGTGCTTTGTGATGTCCTGAGGTCATGAAAGGCGCTATATAAATGTAAGTCTTTCTTTTCTTTCTATTTGATGGATCAATGGAAGGAACAGTTTATTTTACTGGCTGTTCAGATAGAGAAGAAAAAATAATCGACACAACAGTGTCTAAAATTCTCAGCCTTTCCAGCATGTTATCCAGGTGATCATTCTTCTTCCTAATTGACTGGGTCACTCACATGGTTAAACAGCAATATAATGCCATGAACATCTTCCGTGTGTTTATCTAGAGAATCACTTCTCGGAACGGTGCTTGGTCACAGAGGAATCAGCTTTCTGGTCTACATCTTTAATGCAATTTAACGTGACCTCTTATTGTGAATTTTACATCATCATTGCCAGTCATATGCAAGTTGACATATATCTGTTCAACCTGCATGTTGACATGATATAATTGATAACACCCTGGAATCTGATTTGTGTGTTCAGAAGTGCACACGCTATACATTCCTCAATAAAAATTGTTCACAAATATACTTACCAGCTTGAAGCGAGAACTCTTCATGTTCACAAAAAAGGAAAATAGTAGTGACTTTCCTCAGCATGTAGGCCGTTTCCCATAACAACAGCATTTAAATTGTATCATAAGAACATAAAAAATTTAAGGAGCAGGAAAAGTCCAGAGGGAATCACTCCCAATCAGCAAGCTGATTAAATTAGCATTGGAAAAGGCTTGAGAGCATCTTACTTGTTTATCCAGTTAGACAGGCTTATGAAGATGGCGACTTAAAAAAAAAGACAATAAAAGTAACGGGAAGGGGATAAATGGGGACCAGCTGCCTGTAAACTAAAATTTCTCCTCCTTCACCACTCAGGCCCAGTTGACCACTTCTTTCCATTTATAGAATCATAGAATGTTAACAGCACAGAAGGAGGCCATTCAGTCTGTTGAGTCCACTCAGTCCCTCTGCAAGAGCAATTCAGCTAGTCTCACTCGCCCTGCCCTTTCCCACAGCCCTACACTTTCTTTTATCTTCAGGTGCTTATCCTTTGCCCTTTTGAAAGCCACAGTTGATTGTGCTGCCACATCGTTCTCAGATAGTTTATTCCAGATCCTAACCACTCACTGTGTTAAAAGATTTCCTCATGTCACCTTTGGTTTCTTTTGGCAATTACCTGCAATCTGTGTCTTCTGGTTCTCGATCTTTCTACCAAAGGAAACAGTTTCGCTCCATCCATTTTTGAACACTTCTATCAAATTTCCTCTCAACCTTCTCTTCTCTAAGCAGAACGAACACAGCTTCTCCAATCTATCCTCGTTACTGAAGTACCTCATCCATGGAACAATTCTCGTAAATTGTTTCTGCATAATCGCTAAAGCCTTCACATGCTTTCCAAAGTGTGGTGCCCAGAATTGGACACAATACTCTAGTTCTGGTCAAACCAGCATCTTATGAATGTTCATCATAATATACTTGCTGTTGTACTCCATGCCTTGATTTCTAAGGCACAAGATCCTGGAAGTTTATTTAATCACTTTCTCAACCTGCTCTACCACCTTCAACTATTTGTGCACATATACCCCCAGGTCTCTCTGTTTCTGCACCTCCTTTAACATTGTACCCTACAGTTTATATCACCTTTGCTCATTCTTCCTACCAAAATGTATCAGTTCACATTTCTCTGCATTAAATTTCATCTGCCACATGTCCCCACTTCCTGATGTCCAGTCCCTCTATCAGGCACTGAGTGCCCTTGATCGAGGGATGCCCCCACCCTTCCAGAGGTGATAAGCTGGCCGCACAACTTTACCTGTCATACATGCCGCATGTTGACAGCCCTGCCTGCCCCTTGGTTAATACCAGCAGCAGCAGGATGAGGCCCTTAAGTGGTCATTAATTAGCCACTTAAGGGCCTCAATAGGCAGTGGGGCGGGAAAGTTGGCCATGGACCTTCCCACACAGAACTAAATTCTGATGGAGACGGGAAGATGGTGGGGTTGCGCTACACTATCATCCCGTCTAATTACATGCCCATCCCGCCTCCAAGCTCACCATCCGCGAGAGCAGAGATTCTGCCCTACATCTTGCTCCGTTGTAAAAGTAAAAGACCTTATTTTAAATTAAACCATCCTACCTAAATAACAAACACATGCACAGTGAGTCATTTCTTGGAGTTCAGTTTGTCTGTTTTCTCTAAGTACCGAAATAGACTTTGAGATATGAAGGTAGCCGATGACGGCATTGAGATTTACGAATTTGAGGTTGTAGTTCTGTGTAATCAATTCAATTGCGCGAACCTACGAGATACTCAACCTCAAAGCTGTACTGATGAAGATGATCTGACCATCTGTAGATGTGTCGATAACAAGACCCTGATGTGGCTAACAATATAGTCAGTGCTTGGTGATTAATGTGGAGAATGAACTTTCTACCATAGAGAAAAGTGTGCCAATGCTGTGGTGTGCAGCTGTTTGCTAGATCCACAGCTAATGCTTGGAAGGAACCAGGAGCAAAGAAGTTCAAGCCCATATAACTTTGACGGCAACTGGCAAAGCATGGCAACCAGTGTTGTGATGTATGAGGTCTTCTGTAATGAAGATGTAGATGCCTGTGACCATCTGGCTGGAAAGTCACAATCACCTCTGACACTGATTCTCAGTCATCTCCAAGTAGCTCCTTCTTAACTGGTAGAGCCCATTCTGGGGGCATGGCCACCTTGACCTTCTTGGCCCTTGTCCCTCTCCTCTGCCCTCCTGATGCCCGGGAATCTACCTTTTCTGCGATGTGGGTCTCTTCATCACCACTGTGCCCAAAATCTGAAAGTTGTGTCCCCATTTCCATTGTTGCCTTCCTTTTGGTCAGGTGACCACCCAATTTTCCTTGGCAGCCTTACCACCTGCTCTTATTCCCCCACGGTGCCAGGAGGGTAACAACACTTTGCACTGTCCATCGCTTACTGACCGCACTCCTTGGTACCTGTGCTGTACCAAGAGCACATGTTTGTCAATTTTAGAGACCCCCTCTGTGCCATTTACCCTTTAATGGGGCCAGGGCAACTCCCTGGGCTTGCCCTCTGCCCGCCCTGGTGAATATGGTCGTGTTGGGAATGGCGTTGGGAAACTGGCAAGTTGGATGGCATCAACAGTTTGGAGCCTCGTCCACCTCCATTCCCACCCTCAGCGGGACCTGAAAATCCAGACCCTGGAGTCTAGGAAATTATACACAGTTGTGGGCTTGGGACTGGAACACAGGATTAGGTCCCGCAGAGCAATGCACAGCAATGTAAGGAATTTCCTAAATAAAGTACACCAGCGATTGGGACCAGGCATAGAACACAGTCGAGGTCAGGGAGGACTGAATAAGTTGGAGATGGGAACTGGGGAGTGGACCATAGCATGGGTGTAGAAAATAGAGTACAGTGATGGGGGTCAGCGATGCACAACATTACATGAATCATCTAATTGCAGGAAAGAAGCCTAAATGGTCCTGAGGTAAATTTGTGCCTAATTGTTACAGCTGTTTCTCTAGATTGGCAGTTACTTTGCTCCTTGTTATCTAAACTTGCATCTTATGTCCAGGTCAGAAAAAAATCAGGAAATAACTGGATTTCTTCCTTTTGTTTTAGATTCCCAATTGAGATTTTGCTGGTGTTTTATATAGAAGCCTGACAACTGAAAATAAGTTTCCCTTTGTGGGAGAGACTTGAACTAGGAGACACAGTTTAAAAATAAATTTAAGATGGAGATGAGGAGAAATTTTTATCTCCGATGGTCGTGAGTGCGGTGGAGGCAGTGTTGTTGAACATTTTAAAATAGAGTTAGATCGATTCTTGACTGACAAGGGAGTTGAAGGGTATAGCGGGTAGGTAGGAAAGTGGAGTTGAGGCCACCATCAGATTAGCCATGATCTTATCTTATGGCAAAGCAGGCTCAAGGGGCCAAATGGCCTACTCCTGCTCCTAATGCATATTTTTGTGTCTATGAATGAACACATTTTTAATATTTCTGAAGAAATTCTATTCAGTACAGAAAGTAACTTCATCTATAGGAATTTTGACCAATACTGAAAGCTGAATTATCACAATTCATTTGCTTGGTCCAAATTTGGATGGTGCATAACAGTGATATTTGGGCATTGGATATATTTCATAGCCATACTGAGTATATCTGACATAATTTCCGAAATAGAAAATGAAAGAAAAATGAATTGTGCAAGTCAAACGTCATTGCTGAAAAGAACAAGTGTTTATATTGGATTTTACATTCCATGATATCATGTCCAATTACGATATCCAGGCCCACTTCCAGCTAACCAGCCCAATTAATATAACATTGTACTGAAACCCATAGATGACACAGAATCCATTGCACTGTAAGGCATGGCAACAGTGGTATGTTTGTTCTTTCCATCAGTGGTAAACATTCACTCATCATATTCATTTGTGCTTTGCCTGAAGGCAGGTCATTGGCTCATTTCTGCTGATGCTTCATCCTGAGCAGATTTTCTTGGCAGTTTTTGGAAGTGGTGGTTAAGTGGCAAACAAGTCTATGAAATTCATATTTCAATTCTCCTTCTAATTTGTTTTGGAATGCTTGCCCTTTATTTCCTCCTCAGCACAATCCACAACTGCTATCGCATTTTTAATCTAAAATAAAATAAAAATACATTCACTTGGCTATTGAAAATGCAAAGGAAATGCTTTCCCATAGCGCAGAAGAGATGACTTTCATTATAAGTGGTTTTTTATTAAATTCTGAAAATTAAATTTTGATGTGAAGATATTAAACATTTGTCCTTATGTTTTCTCATAAGTTTCAACAAATTGATTTAAAGAGATAATGAGCTGAACACTGCAGCTGTGGCACCCTGGCAATGTTAACCAATCAACAGGATTGGACTGTACCAAGAAGCATGTTAATAAGTTGTAGCATGTCAATATTTTACTGACACAAAACTTCAGACAACTGCTTTCTAAATTAGATCGAAATGGCGAATTGAAGCTAAAGCTAGCCAATTAATATAAATTTTATTACTGTCAATCTTAGTAGACAATGGGAATGTAAGCAAGCTATTTGATATCTAGTGAACTGAGCTGGAGGACACCCTGTTAAAATTAACAAGTCAAAGGTCGGATCAGATTAAAAGTGGACATGGGGGCATGTGGAATAGGGTCTGAGTGTAGACAAGTGTTGTGACCCTTTTGTAAAGGACAGAATAAATATCTGAGTTCTGATGAAAGGTCATTGACCTGAAGTGCTGTCTCTGTTTCTCTCTCCACAGACCTGCTGAGCATTTCCAGCATTTTCAGTTTCTGTTTCAAATTTCTAGCATCTTCAGTATTTTGCTTTTTGGTGAGTATCGCATTTGGATAGGATTAGAAACTTTAAGGACAGGTAGAATGTGAAATGGTCCAAGTTCTGCTGAAGCTGGAACATGTGCAAAGGGTGAAGGCAGTGTGCAAGCAGCAGATCATAACTAACATGCAAGGGAATTATTTTTGCTTTCAGGATCAGGCAGTATTTATACTGAACATTCCCATGACAGATTGTGCAAAATCTATGGATGGAGTGCACTTAGTGGGCCATATAGTCTTTTCTCATTCAGTGTTTTTCTTTATGCTCTTCCAGTGCTGGCTACATTTTTCTGGGGACTGAATTATGCCAAAATTGAGAGAGCTGCCCCTCAGACTAGTCAGGCAACAGCCTGACATAATCATAGTCACTGAATAATACTCTACAGCCAATGTCCTAGACTCCTCTATCACCATCCCTGGGTATGCTCTGTCCCACAGGCAGGACAGACCTATCAGAGATGGCAACACAATGGTATACAGCTGAGATGCAATGGCCCAAGGAGTCCTCAACATTGACTTCTGACCCCATCAGTCTCATGGCAACCTATCAAACATGGGAAAGAAAACCTCCTGCTGACTACCAGCTATCTCAGCTGATGGGTCAGTGCTCCTTCATGTTGAACACCACTTGGAAGAGGCACTGAGAATAGTAAGGGCAAACAATGTACTCTGGGCAATATGATGTGTTCTCAAAATTCCCACATTTTTCATATCATCAACAAGGATATGACTTTTGGAGTTTTAAACTGCTGAGTTAAGTGTAAAACCCTGCAGACAGGAGGCTGGGCCCATGAAGGCCTGGGGCTGCACATGCCCAGGCTTATTGAGTGCAGTGTGGATTGTTTTGCCTGAAAACAGACCACGAGAGGAGACAGAATAAGCATCCTTCCCTTTAATATAATCAACCCAGAGAAAGACTTCACCTCACACGAAACTGAAGCCCATCAAAATCTTGCATAAATAATCGCTACTAACTACTAAGGCAGGAAGGCACAATCAATTCAATTATGCGAACCCATCAATACTCCACGCATACAATGGCTTTCAGTTCAAAACTAGTTACTAGGACAGGAAGACAACGATAAACATCATGTGAGCCCATTAAAAACAACGAGACTACAATCACCTAAGGAAGCCCACCAAAGTCAAACAAAGAACTAACCTTGATTTGTATTCCGATAAGAAATTCAAAAGACAGTATAACTGGGCAGTCAGTTACGAGAGGGAGGGAGGGAGAAACCAGCTAGCAGAAGGGTAAGCAGTTTTGAAAGCTGACACAGGGCAGTGAGCAGTTGGGAGCGGTTGAAACTGAGTTTAAGCACGAAGATCTGGAGGTTTGCAGGCCCGCAGGCAACATCACGGCGAGGGGCACGGGGTGGCAGGCTCAACCGAAGACAACAAGGCCGCAATAGCAGCCTTCCACGAAGATCGACCACCCACAACTGCGCCCTCCACTCAGCTGAAGAACCTTTGCAGATTCCACAGACCAGGACCACGTGGGGATGGCAGGCCCCAGAGGACAGAAAGAGCGTACCCCAAAACTGCAACCGGCTTACCTGGCTGGATTTCGAACTGTCAAGGAACCCTGGGTTGGTGAGCATGATCCCTGACCTCTCCTAGTTCAATTTAGTTAGGTTTTTGGGGTGGGACAAGGGTAAGGGAATTAGTAGTGTGACTTTTCCCTCGTTATGCAGTGTGTTCCCCATTCTTAACTAAGTGTACTTTGTAAGTCTGTATAATCTCAGTGTAATCCTATGGTTATAAATTCATTTGTGACTTCAATAAACTCAGTTTTTCTTGCACCAAAACCAGTTGTCTGCTGCGCTTTGTCACAACCCCCAAATAAGTCCAAGGTCTAGAACTCAGGGAGTGAGAGCGATTTGAATCGCTCAGAAGTCAGAGGTGAAACTGACTCACACCACCACCCCCTACAACATCATGGTATGCTGTAAATTCCTGGTTTATTATGAGATGGTTTCTTGTCCTTGTGGGTATGAAGGATGGAGTAGAGCTTCTAAGATGTCTGGTGTTGGACCTCTATGTCCAATGACTTAAGTAATCTATACAATGTAGAACTGATGTATGGGAGTCTGATTCGTCTTAATGGAAGTAGTTGTTATGGAGTGAGTAACATGTGTTAATCTTGCGTGACGCGTAAGTTGAAGTGTAGGCTTAATATGGTGAAGTTCTTGTTGTAGATGTTTCTGGTCACTAATGGAGTAGGCCCTTGGAATGAAGGTGTTGGAAAACAATTGAAGGGTGGAGGGATGATGGAAATATTGGCAGTTCAGGTATCTGTCAATATGAGTGGGCTTACGGTAGACTTGTTGTGTCACTGTGAGGCTTGGGGCAGAATTTTGCCCTTAGTGGGTGGGTTCGGCGGGGGTGGGGGTGGTCAGGAAGGCGACTGCTGCCCCTGATCGGGACCAGACTGTGATTTCATGCTGGAGGGCCAATTAAGGCCCACCCCATGTGAAACGCGAGCGGCAGCGCTGAGCACTGCTGGTGTGAACGGGGGGTGGGGGGCGGGGGGGGGAGTGCGAGCGGGCCAAGTGCAAACTTCACACATACCCATGAGTGAGCGCTCCATAATCCCCCAGAGGCACAGAGCATGAAAATAAAAATGTAATAAAACATGTCCTCTCATGTGACTCTGTCACATGAGCAGAGACATGTTATTAATTACTTTTTAAAATTTTTATTTTATTATTATTTTCTTTTGGAAGCCTCATCCCGCCTGTGGATGAGGTTTCCAAAAAATTGCAAAGGCCACTTGGCCATTGAAAAGTTTAATTTTATTGATTATTTAATGGTCTTAACAGGCCTTTAAATTGTCGGTGGGCATGCAGTCAACTCCAGTGAGCACCCGCTGTCTGAACTATTGCGCGACTGCGCATTGGCTTCGGCATGCTTAGCCGACGTCAACGCGTGTCATTTCATGATCGAGCGGGTTGAGCACGCACCTGCTCACTGAGCAATAATTTCTGCCCTTGGTAATGGGAACCGACCAAATTTTACACAGTGTATCTGTAAAAATTGTCAATGAATATCAAACAACTTTTCCTGAACAATTTTCCGGTCGGTGAGTGGGGGCGGGGCCCGCTCACCAACGGATAAAATGATGCGCGGTGATGTCAGGCGGACATCCCGACATCACCGCGCGTCATTTAGATTTTCAGTTCGGCAGACATGGAGCCGAATCGGCTGTGTGTCCACTGAACTGTCAAAGGCCTATTAAGGCCTGTTAAAAACTAATTAAAATAGTTAAATGAGCTGCCCATCCAACCTTAAGGTTGGCCGGCAGGCGTAGAGCCCTGGCGCCCGTGGCATTTTTCATGAAACCTCATCCACGGGCTGGATGAGGGTTTTAAAATTCAATAAAACTTTTTTAAAAATTTCATTGACATGTCCCAGCTCATGTGACACTGTCACATGAGGGGACATGTCTTATAATATTTCCTTTTCTGCATTTAGCTTTTAAAAACTTTAACTAATCTCCCTGAGGCAACTCTGTGCCACAGGGAGATTTCTGCGCTCTTCTGCGCGCATGCGTAAAAGAGCGCAGGCCCCGACTCAGGGAATCCTCCCCTCTGCCAGCACAGGGAGCGCACAGCACTTCTGGGCGAGCGTTACGCTGGGTGGGCCTTAATTAGCTCTCTCCCGCCTGCCCCCGCATAACCCACCCCCCGATGGGGGGAAAATTGAGTCCTTAGTAAAAATAAGTTTACAAATGAAGTGTAATGAATGGCTCATGATTCAAACAGATTGGATTCAACAAAATGAATGTGTATTGCCACACATTTAATGCTTTATTAATTATTAACATCTTTGATTGCTTTGCTGGTCACTGCTGATGATCACTCAGGCTTTGCTGAACAAACGACACAGAAATATTTCAGCTGGATGATAAGTATTTTCTAAAGCTCCTTACAATATTTATTCCCACTTTTGCAGGATAATTCTGAGCCTCAGTTCTTTTTTGTTCACAGTTGACACGACAAGATATAAAAAGCTGAAGGGGAAGACATTTCAGGTCGGCAAGCGGGGGTGGGGCTCGCTGATGCGTAAAGTGACACGCGGTGACGTCGGGTGGGCGTCCCCACATCACCGCGCGCCATTTAGATTTTCAGTTTGGTGGGCCCGCAGCCGAGAGTCATTAAAACAATTAACAAGGCTGCTCATCCAACCTTAAGGTTGGCAGGCAGGCGAAGAGTCCAGGCGGCCTTCTCATTTTTCATGAAACCTCATCCACAGGCGGATAAGGTTTCATGAAGGTTTCGTTAATTAAATAAAATTTTTTATCAAAATTCATGAACATGTCCCAGTATTATGTGTAATACTGTCACATGATGAGACATGTCTTAAAACGTTTCCTTTTCTTAATTTAAAATTTTAAACCTTAAACTAATCTCCCTCTGTGCCTCAGGGAGATTTCTGCTCTCTTCCATGTGAACGAGCGCAGGCCCCAACTCAGGGAATCCCCCCCCCCACCCCACCCGCACAGGGAGCGCTCAGCGCCTTAATTGGCCCTCCCACGTAAAATGGCGGCGCTGCCCCGAATGGGGGCGCCGATCGGGTTTGCGCCCGCCCGCCCCCGCCTGCCCCCGCACAATCCCTCCGATGGGGGGAGATTTCTGCCCATGGTGTTAGTCTTAACTTGGGATGAGTTTTGGGGTGGGAACAAGCTCACAACATTTCAGGCCTGGGGGATTTTAACTCCTGGGCCTCTTTTAAATGCAGCTGATTTTACTTCCCAGCCAGAAAGGGTGTGAAGAGAGCACAGAGTAGCTTTTGACAGGTGAACACCAAGCGGTCCTTGGCTACATGGCTGCTTCCATGTTAAGTTTTGGCAAGGGAACAATGAAAGGAAAGCAGGAGGCATCCAAAACATGACTCTCCTTGTCAGGCCCTGAAGAGCACTCTTGCTGCTTATTGCCCCACAAAGGAAATATTTTGCCTTACCTGGAGGGCAAATTTGCCCATACCATTGGCTGCCAACCTGCTAAAGCCTGGTGGGAAAGCCAGCATTGGCCCTCTGTTGAGGCTCCTGTTAAAATTACATCAAGGTCCTATGGAAAACTATTAGCTTGGTGCCTTATAATCTATCAAAAACAATAGTGTTAAAATCAGAAATCACAGGGAACAGAACGAGAAATTAACTCACTCCTCTTTAACTGCTCACCCTCACTGCTCCTGCTAAATTTTCTCCCTAAATCAAGAATTAAATTCAGTTCCCAGGATACTAGTATTACTCTGTCAAAATTGTATTCCTGATTTAGCAAAATTCTTTTTAAACATTGAAATTTCAAAACCTATCCTGGTGATTGGCTAGTCATATATCAGTATATCATTCTGAGGTTTTCTAAACAGTGGAGTGGTTTTTGTTGGTGGCTGTTCACCAATAAATCCCCAAACCCACCCTGAACCACCCAGCTGACCACTCACAGTCCCTACACCCCACAACCAAGCTCCCAGAGCCAGAGAGTGTCCACTTCTTAAGAAATGGCATGATTTCTACGAAATTTAAAAAGTTTTTCTAGAAGGCGCTTTACCATGGTTACAATAATAATGCCGAACATGTGGGAAACTGTCAGTTCTCTTCTGCGCTTATTGTCTGTGCAAGTTAATGGAAGGTCCAAATGGTGCAATTTATTTTGGATGTGATGCAGAAACATTGCAGCATTTTTTAAAAATGTTTAAATGATTCCACAGTGTGCAAGTCAAATTGGTGCCATTGAACACCGTTGAGCACCTTACTGCATTTGGTTGTGCCTGTAAATTGTATATTGAGGGAGTGCGACATAAAGGTGGCATTGCCTTATATCCATGATGTTGTAAATGGAATATTCTCATGAATGTGTTTAGTTCCTGTTTTTAAGTGAATGCTACCTAACTGGGGCATTGAACATCATTAAAATGAAATATTGCCCTCTTTTTCTTCTGAACTTTGAACGTTTCAAACACAGCATGATTGAAATGCAATTCAGTTTTCTTTATAAATGTTGTTTAAGTGTCATATCAATAAATATATTCAATCATCAAGTTTAAACCTTAATAGGTTTACCATGATGATTATAATGTGAGGATGAGGACAAAACTTTTAGCAATTTTTCCATTCAAATTTGTCAATTGACAATTAGCATATATTGTTAGTTTCATGGTAGATAGATAGTGAATAGTTAGCCATTTGTGCCTTCTGGAATTACTCGTGATCCCCATCTGTTACATTCTCTAATTGATAGGACCATCAGAGAAATACTGACAGTGTGACTGAGTGTTAAGTTACATCTGCTGATATGATTTGTTTTCACATTTATTAAGCTCAACAAATTGTGCCAAGTTCCATGTGGACTGGAACAGCGCTCTCTTACTTCCTTTAGATTTGTCCTTCACAAAACAGAAGTATGCATCTTGTATCCTTTGATAATGTGCAACAAAGATCCATGCCTAGGCAAGTGTACAAATTATGATGGCAAGAGTTTATACAGAAGAACGTTTATTCATGAAACATCTTCATTTCAGTTTGTGTAATATATCATAGTCACAATATTCCCATGTAATGATCAATAAAATAATTGCCAACGTAACATTGTACAGCATTGCTAGCTGATTGGCTAATCATATGATTTAGGATGGTGTTTCATCAGTAATTCAGACAGTGTTGAACCCGTAGTTGCCTGAGGAGTCGTGCAATAGTTTAGAAGAAATTGTGAAATTCATGTTTCTAACATTTCTTCGGATAACTTCTTCATTCCTGTTTTGAAGGTTTGCACTGCTCTTTCTGCTAACCCATTGGATGAGGGATGATATGGTGCTGTTTTGATATGTTTAATCCCATTTAAACCCATGGGCAGAATTTTCCGCTTGACATGTAGGGGTGGGCCCCGCACGTCAGCGTGTAAAATGACGTGTGGTGACATTGGGCATGTGTCCTGACGTCACCACGTGCCATCGCGATATTTCACTGGGCGGGCGCGCGATGAAGTTCAACGCGCGCCAGCCATCAACTGACAGGCTAGTTAAGGCCCTTAAATCGTCAATCGACGGCGATTTTCAGGCGCCCGTGCGATCTTCGGCTTGGTGCATGGATGCAATGGGCAAGCAGGTAAGAGACTTTTTAATGAAACTCATCCATGGGCGGGATAAGAGGGCTCAGTGGGCTCGTCAATCTGGTCTGTGAGTATTTATTGCAGAAAGTTTTTTAAACTTGCCTGTGTGATCTGCAGCAGTTCAGAACGAATTCCAACCGCTTTCTGTATATTTTGAACCTTCAGCTCAGCACTCTGCACTCAGTAGTCTTTATTTGGGCTGCAGCTTTCCAGAGGCCTCCCTTTAGCTTGGGTATGGGTTCTGACATGTCCACTGGAGTCAGCTCCTCTGAGGAGGAAGGGATGGCTAGAATAAGGAGGAGGCCAGGAGTGCACAATCAGCTTCCAGGGGAGCCACCTTTGGGAGTACAGGCGCATGCACAAGGGGCGCAGGGCCAAGAAGTAGTCCGAGGTGGAAGGGGCTGCAGAAGATTCCACTATCCTGCTGCCAGGGTATACAGGCGGTGAAGCAGCTACCTCAGTATGACTTAGGTGCAGTGACGAAGGAGGCTCCAATTGTCAAGGGAGACAGTCAACTATGTCTGTCAGATGATTGGCCCTGAGATCTCTCCTAACTGTGTGGGCAGACACTCCATGCCAGTGGCTCTGAAGGTCACAGTTGCCCTCAACTTCTTTGCCTCTGGTTCCTTCCAGGGCTCGGTAGGTGATCTTTGCGGTGTCTCCCAATCAGCTGTGCACAGTTGTGTAAAGCAGGTGACAGACTCTCTGTTCAGGTGTGCATTGTCCTTCATCCATTTGCGCTGGGACCAGGCAAGTCAGGCACAGTGAGCCAGAGGCTTCACGGCCATTGCTAGCTTCCCCCGCGTCCAGGGTGCAATAGACTACACACATGTGACCATCAAGGCACCAGCAGGTGAGCCCATCAACAGGAAGGGCTTCCACTCCATGAACGTGCAGATAGTGTGTGATCACAGAATGCTGATTCTACAAGTCTGTGCAAGGTACCCAGGCAGCTCCCACGATGCCGACATCCTCAGACACTCCCAGGTGCCGGGGCTCTTCAGTGCTCCAGCCCAGCTGGATGGATGACTGCTGGGTGACAAGGGCTCTCCCTCGGCACTTAAGTGCTAAATCTGCCAGGTCATCAGCTGCAACTATGGACTTTGGACATAAACTTCAATGTCGACTCTATGGCCTGTATCTAAAACATACAAATGCAGAACAAAGGAGCCATCCTGAGCCATGCTAACACAGCTGGTTTTAATTTTCACCATCAGAAGTTCTCATAAATTCAAAACAAAACTTTATTCAAGCAGAAACAAATAATAATTCCCTAATCCAGGGCCAACACAAAAGCACCAGTGAGAAACCCGTGATGTGCCTAAGGTGCCTTATGCTTACGTTTCCAGGGTGCTACATCTTGATGCTGCCCCATCGCTCAGAGTGGCATCTGAGCCAGCCTGCTGACTCTGCTGTCCTGTCGGCCTCGATGACCTTGGTGGTCGTCCTCTGGCCCGCGGAGCCTGTGCTGGTCCCGCCTGGGAGGGAGCTGCCAGGTCCACAGCTGGCATTTCCCCAGTCGTCGCAGCCTCACTCGATGAAGTGGTCACTGGGAGAGGGGCGGAGCATCTGGTGCCCTCATCCGGAGCGCCCTGAGAGGAGCCCGCAGATATGACAGGCAGTTGCTGTGCCGACATGAGGTTGCCCCGGACCTCCCTGCTCACCTTCGATGGATGGGCAACGAGCTGGGAAGCTTGAAGCCCACACCATCTCCCACATTGGCACTGACCAGCTGTGGCCACTGGCTCTGTGAGGGCTTACAGGTCCGAAATTAATCCCAGGAGAAGCTGTTTGTTCTCCTGGAAGCCCCTCTCCACGAGAGTCGCCACTCTCTCCATGGAGGAAGCATGATGCTCTGCCATGAGGCTCATTGTATCAGTGATGATCTGCATGGACTCCTCCACCACAGACACCAAGTGAAGCACAGCCTTATGTATCACTCCCAGATACTCCCGCACACCCGGCCACATTTCCTGCAGCTGCTGTGTCGCGGATGACTCCAGAGGCACATCATCAGGCACCGACTGAGCATGTGCCTGGTCCCCTGCAGACCTCCGACTGATGGTGCCATCGGCACTCTCTGTCTTTGCCAGCTCCTCCAGTGATTGTGAAGTGCCTTCTCCACTGTGCCCTGGGACACTAGCCAATGTTGCTATGTCCCCCGAGGTACTAGTATCTGCGCTGGTACCTGCCTCGCAGAAATGATGTGACACAGGTGACATTTGAGGGCCCTCAAGTGCAAGAGGGGGCATCTGCAGTTCCTCCTGGCAGCCATGCTCTGATGTTGCTGAAATGAACATCAAGGACAGTGGATCAGTTAGCGTGCACACAGTGACACACTTCATCCCTTTCCCCCTGGCTCATTATGCACTCGGCCTCCCAGAACCTATGGACACAAATATTGGTGGGATGGCAAATAGTGAGGAGGATAGCCTTACATTACAGGCGGATATAGACGGGCTGGTCAGATGTCCTAACGAATGCCAGATGGAATGGATTGTGGATCAGTGTGAGGTGATGCACTTAGGCAGGACAAACAAGGCACGGGAATACACGAGGAATGGTAGGACCGTGGAAAGTAAGGAGGGTCAGAGGGACTTTGCTGTGCATGTTGACAGGACCAGTAAGGTAGCAGGACAGGTACATAAGGTGTTTAAGAAGGTACATGCCATACTTGTCTTTATTAGCCGAGGAATACAATATAGGAGCAGGGAGGTCATGTTCCAAGTGAAGAAAACACTGCCTAGGCCACAGATATAGTCCTGCATGCAGTTGTGAAATGCATTTCACAGGAGGGGTGTGACTGGAGTGGAGAGAGTGCAAAGATCATTGACCAGGATGCTGGCTGAGCTGGAGAGTTTGGCTTATGAGGAGACATAGCATAGACTGGGGTTATTTCCCCTGGAGCAGAGGAGATTGAGGGGTGACATTATTGAGGTTTATAACATAATGAGGGGTATAGATAGGGTTGACAGAAAGGAACTTATCCCCTTGGTGGAGGGATGAGTAGCCAGATGGCATAGATTTAAGGTAAGGGGCATGAGGTTGACAGGGGATGTGATGAGCAACTTTTGCACACAGAGTGTGTTGGGAATGTAGGATGCACTGCCTGAAAGGGTGGTGGACGCAGAAACCCTCCTAACATGTAATAAGTTTTTGGATGTGCAGTTGCGATGCCGTGACATACAAATTAGGAGACTTAGGAACGTGTTTGACGTGCGTATCCTCGAAGGACAGAAGGACTTTTTTCTATGATCCACACCTCTGACTCTATCACTCTGTGACCGAGCAATGTTGTAATAATAACAAATCAAACAATCATCAGTGCTATGGATGGTGGGAATACAGAGCGGATCTCAAATACCTGGCCATTCCACCCCAGCCTCACCAACACCAATTGAGAGGCGTGGCGCCTCTCAAGCTCCAGGGTCTCCTGTTCAAAGTGGCTTAACATCAGTAGCTGGGCCTGGCCGCCTCCAGTCTTCGAGCGTTCAGACACATTATGAGCATTCTTCTCCTGAAAAACCGAGAAGACCATTCATTGCAGCAATTTGCACATGGACTCTGCACCCGCACGCCGCACCCCAACCACAGTGGCCCATATCAGGCCTCCAGGGCCTCCTCTCCCCGCTACTGCTGATCACTCACACAAAGATAGTACGCCTGCTCCCACCCTGCCCCAACAGCCACATTGGACACATTCTGCGTCCATCACTTCAGGAAACACACAGTCTTTGCTCCCATAGCAAGGAGGCACAACTACGTGTAGCGTCGAGGGCAGCAGATGGCTCTCGGTCACAAGACCTTGAGGCTCCCTTTCCACAATCTCATCACGGTGAATAGGACATGTGTTGGAATTCTGAGTATGCGCCCAGCTGCATCTCCTGCAGGTTGCCCCCAGACTACTCATGTGCGACTAAGAGCAACATATGGCACGGGACAGAACTCATCTCCTCATGAACCATTCAGGCTGATCTAAGCATGGGCACTATCTGCTTGCCCACCCAGCGTACGAGAAATGGCCAACATGATTCAATGCAGTCACGACAGTAAGACTTAACGGGGGGGCCCTCAAAGGCTAAGGCTACCTGCTGGGTTAAATGCCCAATGTCAACATGGTACTCACCCTTCCAGAGCGCAACAAATCATTGAAGCGCTTACGGCACTGGATCCAGGTGCGCCGCACCACATCACGGGAGCTCACCACCTCCGCCACCTCCTCCCAGTCATGTGGGGGGGCCACCTCCTCCCAACACCTCCCGCCATGCTGCTACCTCCTCGAAGAGGGCAGCAAGGCAATCATCAGAAAAGCGAGGGGTGCATTGTCCCTCTGCTGGCCTACCTTGCAGCCTGCCCTGCTCCTGTGGCAGACCCTGCAGCCTGGCCTGCTCCTCTGCCCTTCCCTCCAGCGTGCTCTGCTCAGCCGACCTTCTGTGGTGTTACCTGGAAGTGGCCATTGTGAGCAGCCTGCAGGAGGCTGCCAGGTCTTCCTTTTAACAGACTGCCGGGTTACCATTGGACCCGGCGGTCTGTGCACGCCCGCTGCAGCCCGCACACTCCCGCTATCTACGAGAGTTGGCAAATACACTGGGCGGGCCTTAATTGGCCCACCTGCGTAAAACGGCCGCATGGACCCGATTGTGGGTGCCGATCAGATCCACGCCCGCCCGCGGCCACTCCTGCTCTGCTCGCCCGGCAGGCAGAAAATTCTGCCCCATGAATCTCTGGAATTCTGTACTAATGAAGGCGGTACTGTTACCAAAACAATGGCTTCTGGTAGGCCATTGGTGCAGCTTTTCAATAGTTGCACACGATGTCAGTGATCTAACTTCATACACATCCATCCACTTAGAATGAGTGTTGATGATCAAGAAAAACATGATACCTAAAAATGGACCTATATGTAGTCTAACCCAGGGTCGACCAGGCCACTTCCACAGATCCAGTGGAGCTGAAACAGGCAACTTCTGTTGTTGCTGACAATGGAGACAGTGTTTAACCATTTTTTCTATATCACTGTCTATGCCTGGCCACCAAACATAACTTAGTGCAAGCATCTTCAAGTTTGAAATGCCTGAATGTGCACTGTGAATCTCTGTCATGAGTGGTTCTTTTCCTTACGAAGGGACAACGACTCTTGATTCCAATAACAAGATTCCATCTTGACAACTTAACTCAGTTTTATGGACATGGAATGGTTGTGTCCCATCAGAGACTGGTGCAGTCGAACATCCTTGCAATATCTGGTCTTGGACTTCTGTTAAAATTTGATCCCTGTTTGTCCAATTCTTCATTTGCTTTGCACAGACTGGCGAAGAGTCCAGGAAATTCAACACAAGCGCAACTTCTTGTGGCACTGGAGCATGTACAATGCTATCTGGCAATGGAAGATGACTGAGGGCATCTACATTTGCAATATGCACACCCAGACGGTACTCATATGCCAACAAAACCAAGGCCCATCATTGAATTCTGGCTGAGGCTATTGGTGGAATTGTTCTATCTTCACTAAATAAACCCATTAGTGGCTTGTGATCTGACACTATGCTGAAATGTCAACCATGCAGATATTGATGGAATTTCTGTACTTCAATATTACGGATGAGCCTTCTTTTTCAATTTGTGTGTAACCCTTCGTGGTCGCAGAGAGGGTTCTGGAGACATAGCCTATTGGTCTTTCGGGTTTGATTTCTGTCTTTTCTTCTTCTGTTTGCTGCATGGTTTTGTCTCGTTCTTCATTTTGATTCCACAGTCGGCCACATTTCTCTCTGGCGAAATCTCAGTTCAGTTTGGTGGTTGAGTTACCCATGGCTTCACTACTCACTTGCATCTTGAAAAGTTCCATGACTTATAATGCCTCTTTTGTTTCAATCAAATGATCCTTCAGCTCTTCTGTCTCCTTCTTGTATCTTTTGGCTTCCTCCATTGCTGAGTTTTTTCTGTTAACTGTTTCTTCAGTTGGTTCAGAGCAGCACAGTACTCGTTTTGCTTCTTTTCATGATTTTCCTGTGGAACCAATTCTAACCTGAGGGATCCTTGCACCTTGCCGAGGTCCTTTGGTTCTCTTATCTTATTCCAAAAGACACTATATTATTCCCTTATCAACTCAGGGTTTCTTCCTGTTCTAACTTGAAAAATTTCTGACCACTTGAGCTTAATTTCTTTTAACCAATCACAGCCCAGAAGACTAGGTTCTTCACCTGTTACAATGATCACTGGAAGCTGGGCTGTCTGTTGCCTGTAGTATACAGGTATACAGAGGTGATGCCTTTTACCTATACTGCCTCTCCAGTGTCCATCTTCAGCTGAACTGTGGTTTGCTCCAGACTCAGTGGCTGGGTACCTTCATTTAGGTATTTAAATGTGTGTTCTCCCACCACTGTGGTTGATGCTCCTGTGTCAACATTCATGACTAGAGGCTTCCCATTCAGTTGAAGGGTGACAGTGATTGGTTCAGTTTTTACTGCTCTCACGTTGTATAGGGAATAGATATTAGCATCAGTAGCTTCTAGTTCAGTTATATTGTGCATTTCAATCATCTTAGTCTGCTGTCTGATTGACTGTCTTGATTTCACCCTGTATTGTTTTATTACATGCCCTTTTTTTGTGAAAGTAGTGGCATTCTGCCTCATTAAATCTGCAGGTTTCCAGTACATGGTTCCTTCCACCTCGGTAACAAATTGATTTCTGAAATGCTGGTGAGATGCTTCCAGTGTGCCTTTTCATTTTTTGAGCAGTAGAGACTGTCTCCCACTTCGTGGTTGTCTCCCTGGTTTTCGCGCTGCGCCCAGTGGTAGGTTCCCGTCCCAACTGAAGAATGGCGCCATGTTGCACACTCTGCAAAGCCTGCGAGTCCCTCTCAACGTCTCCATTGTTAGCTCTATTTCCTTGGCGCGCTTCAGATCAATGTTAACTTCTGCAAGTAAAAGGCGCTGAATGCCGTCGTCGTGTGCCCCACAAATGACCTGGCAATGTGTCATTGAGTGTATCTCCGGTTGGGGCCCTCTCTCTGGAGTTGAACTTAAATCTTTGCATAATCACTGAAAGCTTCAGCTGAAAATCTGTCTTCACGAAGCCTACTAGCTCGTTGAAAGATCTAGAATTGGGCGCGTTTTGGGCCATCAGACTGTGGATGAAGTTATATGTCCTACTACCACAGACACTTAAAAGAATTGCTTTCTGCTCCTCCTCCACTATTATTTCATTCGCCACAAAATAAAAACCTAGGTGCTCTAGTACTGGCTCCAGTCTTCCATGGACGAGTCATAAGGGTTGATTCTGCTGAAGAGCAGCATGACTGGTGAGTATACTTTTCTTTCTTTCCTTAAGAATTGATGTACTCGCATTCAGGTGGTGAGGTGCAGTGTCAGACCTATTTATCCTTGTCACGAATTGTAATAAACTTGGTGTACCAGACAGGTTTCTTACTTGAAGCAGTTAACTTTATTTACAGAGCTCTTAAAGAAGCTATATGGTTGAACCAGGTCCACAGCTAGAAAGCTCTGCCCCTAAGATTACCTGCGCTTAGAGCTGATTCGTCAGTACAATCACATGGCCCCTAGAACAGTAGGAAAGGTTTTACTTACAATTACTACAATCACTAATTTTTTAATGGAAAATGCATGCCACCAAAAATATTCGAGTAGAACATGGCAATGCACTTTGTCATTTATTTCAAGGTACAATAGCATCTCATCTCCATTTGGATCATATCATCCTCAGCAGGGGAAAAATTTCTGCTGTACACTCTTTCTGGCAGGTAGAATGAATAACCTAGAAATTTGATTGTGGTCCTCAGTCTCCAACTAAAGCAGCCCACACATCATATTGGTTTGGGAGACCTGTAGCCATCCAAAGATCCCACCTAGCCCATCGCTTATGCAAATTGGGAGCCTAACACTTTTTCAGGCCTCCTTGTAAAATTTGTCTGATTTGTATGATTGATTGTAGAATGTGCCGTGCTGCAGTTTTTGAAGGCACACAGCGGTCAAACCAGTTGTCCCTTAAAGGGAGTGCCATGGCCAGCAGCAATTTTTAGGTTGGCGGGTGGGCGCAATCGGCAAGTCCGGCATCGGCCTGGGAAAGGACCACTGACCACGGTCAGCCCCCGACCGTGATTTCACGCTGGCTGGCCAATTAATGGCCAGCTAGCGTGGAACGCGTGCTGAAATGCTCAGCGTTGCCAGGGTGGGGGGTGGGAGGAGGGCGGGCCCTGATGTCAGCGTAAGCACAGGTGAGCACTGAATGAAAGCTCCTTGAAGGCAGAGAGCTGCCTCAGGGAGTTGAAGACCTGAAAAATCAAAAATAAAGGTTTCAAAAGCTGAAAGTGTCCATGCAACATTGCGAATCACCTGAAAATTTAACGACTGAAAATGCTGTGCACAGAAATTTATTTATATTTTATTTCACCACGGAAACCTCATCCGCCTGTGGATGAGGTTTGAAGAAAAATGCAAAGGCCATCTGGCCGATTCGCCGGTCTACCAACCATAAGGTTGGATGGGCAACGTAAAATTAAAGACAATTGCAACTTTAATTACCTTAATTGCCCTCTTGATTGTCGGCGGGTGTGCTTTTGGCTTATGCGTGTGCCCACCGACTGAAATATCGCGCGAGCACGAGATGATGTCGGGATGCTCACCTGACGTCATCTCACACAATTTCGCATCCGATTAGGTCGGGCATGCGCCCACCCGCTGACCTAAAAATTCTGCCCATAGTTTTAATGTGGAGCTGGGAGGAGCTTGGACTGGAATTTCGAATTCTACTAATTTTTTCAATGTGATGCAAAGTACTAGCAAATGGGCACATTTCGCACTTGGAAGGAAGTTTTGCTGAACTTTTATAAAACACTAGATCCGCCCCAGTCGGAGCATTGTGTCGAATTCTGGACATCGCACTTTAGAAAGGACGTGAAGGTTTTAGAATGGATACAGAAGACATTTACTAGAGTGGTTCCAGGGATGAGGGATTATAGTTAGCTATATAGACGGGAGAAGTTGGGGTTGTTCTTCTTAGATTAAGGCTCAGAGAAGATTTGATAGAGGTGTTTAAAATCAGGAAGTGTTTACACAGAGTTTATGAAGAGAAACTGCTTCCAAAAGCTTGAAGGTTCAATATCCAAAGGCCACAAATTCAAGGTGATTGATGAAAGAATGTGAAAAGTTTTTTACACAATGTATCATTAGGATTTGGAATGGACTGCTTCATATAAAGGTGGAAACAGATTTAATTATAACCTTCAAAGGGAAATTGATGTATACTTGAAGTAGAGAAATTTGCAAGCCTACAGGGAAAGTGGGAAGTGGGATTACCTTGATCTCTTTTCGAATGAACTGGCACAAACTTGATCAGCCAAATAACCTACTTCTGCACTATTCTGTTCTATCATAATTATATATTCCTTCTGAAACTACTGATGTTAAATTTTATACCAATTGTGCTAGTATTTGTGAAGATAGAATTTTAGACCAATGTTGATAGAACACTGGGCTGGATTTTACGTACCAATGTCAGCGGTTTAGAAAGCAGGGGGGATGCGTAAAATCCAGCAGGTGGCCTTTCTGCTGGCCACCCTGATCCGGACCTTTCTGAACCTTTATCGGGGGGTGAGGGAGGCGCCAGGCAGCCCCCACCCCTCTCCTTTCCCTTTACCCTACTGAGGCCCTTGAGTGGCCAATTAACATTAAATTTCATGCTCAATGTTCATTAATGGCCATTGAAGAGCTTCATCCCACATCTTGGTGTTTTACCCACAGTGGAGGAAGACCCACGCCAGATGAGTGGGCTAGTGTCGAGCAAATGGGGGGAGCCTCCTTTAACGGCCCCTTAGGGCCATTGGAGGCAGCCCATGCAAGGTTACTTCCCCCTGCCCTTTAACCTTATCCACTGGTGTCTTGAACCCGAGTCCCCACCTCCCAGCAGTGGCCAGCACTTCGACTGGGGTTGTGGGGATTACAGAGCTGTCGGCAGCTCTTCAATGTTGGACTTCCTCCCAAGATAAGGGCTGAAGCCTCACATTAAAGCAATTCCTAGCGTTAAATTGCTGCAGGGCAGAGGTCAGGATTGTGGGCGGGCTCCCTCCCCGCCGCACCCACACCGCCTCCCCACCCCCTCCACTGACTTTTTAACCGGGGGAGCAGGGGCTATGGCACCTCATAAGATCCAGCTCAGTGAGTGGGGCATTTCTGGAGGCAGAGTTAAGCAGAAAATCAGGACGGGTAAACAAAATTGGAAAATACAAGAAACACTTAACAGCTCGGACAGCATCCATAGAGAGAATGTGCAAAGCGCAAACCTTTCATCAGAGCCTGCTCTAATGAGGCATCTACATATGAAACAGCAATTTGACAGCTCACCCCACAGATGATGCCTGACCTCTGCTTCCAGCAACTTCTTTCTTTCAGATTTCCAGTGTCTGTAGGCTTTTTTGAAAATTAAAATAAAATACATTAATATATTTTATGGTCTATGGGGGGTGAAATTAATCCACGAGACATGAAAACGAAGCAGAATGTAAAACAGCCTGGTAATTCACTATTGCCCACCTTGCATGGAATTTAATGGGGCCACCAGGAGTGGGAATTATGGCAGGCAGGTGACTTAACCAGGTGGGAGCCAAAATCTTGGCTTCCAAATGGTGACTTGAGTCTAAGGGATTAATTAGTAATGGAAACTGACGCCACCTGATTTCGGTTAAAGGCGGCATGCACAAGGTGATGTGGTCCATTCAGATCACAGTTCTTTGTTAAACACTGAGGAACACCGACGCTGCTGCTATGGTGTAGCCTGACCAAAACATTGAGCGACTTCTCATGCCATGTAGCATGATCTAAGGCTGTTCACCACATCGTACCTGTACTTGATCATGCTGCCACCTGTTTTACCACCGCTGATCGCCATGTCATGTTATTCTAAGGGATGGCGTTGGGATAGTGGTAATATCACTGGACTAGTAATCCAGAAGCCCAGGCTAATACACTGGGGATGTGGGTTCAAATTCCACCATAGCTGCTGGTTGAATTTGAATTCAATTAATACATCTGGAATTAATAGCTAGGCTCAGTAATGGTGACTATAACACTGACTATTGTCTGAAAAACCTTGGTTTATCTGCTTCACTAATGTCCTTTAGGGAGGGAAATCTGCCACCCTTACCTGGTCTGGCCTACACCTGACTCCAGACCCACAGCAGTGTGGTTGACTCTGAAATGGACTAGAAGCCACTCATGAATGAACAAATTTTAAAAAAAGATATAATACCGTGGACTTATTTCCTGAATAAGACACAGAATCACAAAATTGTTACGGCACAGAAGGAGGCCATTTGGCCCATCATATCTGTGCTGGCTCTCCAAATGCGAATCATGACTTAGTGCCATTCTCCTGTTTTTTCCCCATACACTTGCACATTGTTTCTATTCAGATAATCATCTAATGCCCTCTTGAATGCCTCAATTGAACCTGCCTCCGCCGCAGTTCCAGGCAGTGCATTCCAGATTTGAATCACTCACTGTGTGAAAAAGTTTTTTCTTGCATCACATTTGCTTCTTTTGCAAATCATTTTAAATCTGTGCCCTCTCATTCTTGACCCCTTGACGAGTGGGAACAGTTTTTCCCTATCTACTCTATCCAACCCCCACATGATTTTGAACACCTCTATCAAATCTCCTCTTAGCCTTCTCCTCTCTAGGGAGAACAGTACCAACCTTTCCAACCTATCTTCATAACTCAAGTTTCTCATCCCCAGAACCTCTTGTAAACCTCTTCTGCACTCTCTCCATTGCGCTCACATCCTTCCTATAGCGTGGCGCCCAGAACTGTACACAATACTCCAGCTTAGGTATAACTAGTGTCTTATATAAACTCAGCATATAAGCTCCCTGCTCTTGCACTCCAAGCCCCCATTAATAAAGCCCAGGATACTGTATGCTTTATTATCTGCTCCCTCCACCTGTCCTGCCACTTAAATGATCTATGCACATATACATCCAGGTCTCTCTGCTCCTGCACACCCTTAGGAATTGCACCCTTTATTTTATATTGTCTCTCCATGTTCTTCCTACCAAAATGAACCACCTCACATTTCTCCGCATTGAACTTCATCTACCACCTATCTGCCCACTCCACCAACTTGTCTATGTCCTTTTGAAGTTCTATACTGTCCTCCTCACAGTTTACAATGCTTCCAAGTTCTTTATCATCCCCAAACTTAGAAATTGTCCCCTGCACACCAAGATCTAGATCATTAATGTATATCAGGAAAAGCAAGGGTCTCAATACCGACCCCTGGGGAACTCTACTCCAAACATTCCTCCAGCTCAAAAAATATCCATTACTCCCTGTTTCCTATTACTCAGCCAATTTTGTTATCACGTTGCTACTGTCCCTTTTATTCCATGAGCTGTAACTTTTCTCACAAGTCTTTTGTGTGGCACTGTATCGAATACCTTTTGAAAGTCCATGTACACCACATCAACAGCATTACCCTCATCAACACTCTGTTACCTCTTCAAAAACTCTAGCAAATTAGTTAAGTACAATTTCCTCTTTAGAAATCCATGCTGGCTCTTCCTAATCAATCCAAATTTTTCCATGTGACTATTAATTCTATCCCGAATAATTTTCTTTAGAAGTTTCCACACCACTGAAGTTAAACTGACTAGTCTGTAATTGCTGGGCTTATCCTTACAATGCTTGCAATTCTCCAGTCCTCTGGCACCTCTCCTGAGTCTTGGGAAGACTGAAAGATTATGGCCAGTGCACCTACAATTTTCACCCTTACTTCCTTCAATATCCTTGGATGCATATCAGCCAGTCCCGCTGCCTTGCCAACTTTAAATACCGACAGTTTATCCAACACTTCCACCTTATCACTTTGAATCCTTCTAGTGACAGAGTTTCCCCCTCTGTCACCATGGCCTTGGTAGCATCTGCTTCCTTGGTAAAGACAGATACAAAATATTAATTTAACACCTCAGCTCTGCCCCCTGCCTCCATGTGTAAATCCCCTTTTTGGTCCCTAATTGGCCCTACTCCTTCTTGTACCACCCTCTTACTATTTTTTTTTGCCGATAGAACACTTTGGAATTCCCCTTTATGTTGCCTGCCAGTCTTTTCTCATGACCCCTCTTTGCTTCTTTCCTTTGCTTTTTCACCTCCCCTCTGAACCTTCTGTGTTCCACTTGGTTCTCAGTTGTATTTTTTACCTGACACCTGTCATAAGCACACTTTTTCTTCTTTATCTTAATTTGCATCTCCTTTTTCATCCAGGGAGCTCTGATATACAAGGCACCAATCGCTCATAAGGGATTGCATAAACACTTTGTGGGTTCATTTATTAAGATGAAGCACATGAGAACATAGGGATAAAGCTTGAAGACATCAGAGCTGTGTGCATGTGCTCTGCTCAAAGCAAAAGTGAAACTAAGACTGGATCACATGACACATTTCCCTTCCAGTGATGTCATTCCTTAGCGGTATATTACAACAATGAGTGGAATATTTAGAGCTGCAAAGAGGGATGAAGGCTTGGCTTCCATATGATATCCTTCCGAATCTGCAAATTTTGTCTCCCAGCTGACCTTCTCCCTGACTGCAGAGCCTCCATGCTTTTCCTGGGGGCTCTTTTATAGCCCACCTGGAGCTGCACTGCAATCACCTGAAGACAGGTTAGGTCACTTCTTGCCTGCTCCAGCCGTGTGATTTCTTGTGACCCACATGGCTGCCTTTTAAAATTAACATTAAATTTTGTATGTTCTGGCTGCCAAAATGCAAGCAGAAGTGGCATGCATTTCTGCAATCAGGATCCTGGTGTCATGAATTAAGTTCGGCCTCTTATGTTAATGCCAAAGATGGATTTCACCCTCTAAACCATGCCTGGTGCAAGTAAAAATGTCAGTGAGATTCCAAAGTACTTCCATATACTAAAATGCTCTTCTCTAAGTACTGTAGCAATGAACAAGCTGCACAGCAACTACATCAAATCTACATATGCAAAAAATTAATGCTTCCAATTTTAAAAAAATGTTGCAGTGTGTCCTCCATTGATGTTGATAGTACAGTATTTAGCCAATTGGACACAACTTATGGAAAAGAGCTATTTAATAATGAACCATTTTGCCAAAAATATAACCAAGTATACACAAATGAGTTGCTCCTGTACATAGGTTACATAAAGGCTGTATGTACTTGGGAATAAGTATTATTATGGTTTATTTTATGAACCCTGGCATCATGTACAACCTAGAAGCTTGTATTTAATTATGCTGTTACAAACAGATTTAGCAGCAGGGTGGAAGGGAGAAAAAAATGGAAAAATGAGTTGATCATAATGCTCCTTTCCAAAGTTTTGAAGCTTTAGTATAATCCTCATGTGTAAGTATTATTACTGCTCCTTGAAAAAATGCATATTACAATTTGTCAATGCCAATCTTTGGGAGCAAATTTCCTTCATTGAAAGATAATCTCTACCCACGCGAACCCAGCGAGAGAGACATTTGCTGGAGGCTCTGGCAGCAATTGTTTGCAATATTAGAAACAGTTATGAACAATCTCTACAGGTTTAGTGGCTGAGGAGAATAATATTGTTAATAATATAGAAAAGTATTCAATTTTTCAGCAGATTGAACAAATCTCCTAAGTCTTTCATCTCTCACTTTTTACAAGCAAATAACCATCAAAAAGCTTTTGAAAAAAAACTCTATACTCTGTCTACTCTGTGATACCTTATTCCAGAAATGAAAACAAAAGGCTGAGGCCTGTGGGCATCCTTTCATTTGCCTTTCAATCAAAATGATCGTGTATCAGATCATTTACTAATTGATACGCATGTGGCTTACACAAATTAGATACTTTCTTCAATCATTTTAATCAATTTGTATCCCTGCAAAACATCTCTCAAGGTCTCCCCATGAACGTAGCCTTGAACCAAAGTTTTCCTCTCCAATTTTAACTCTCAAATCCATCGTGTCCATGAGATGCAGCACCAGCTCCCTTTCCCACAAAACTGTTGACCAACTCCCCTTCCTGCCATCCCCTGCTAGCTCATACCTTAAATAGTTCCCCTTCCCAGATAGAGATCTTAATTCTTTGTATCATTAAATGCCAATGAAACAAAACATATGCATTATATTCATTGTCATTCTTCTTCTCAATCAACATCCTCAAAGCAAAGACAATAAGACACCACTATCATTGTCTTTGGAGGAGACAATGTCTATTCAATATTTAGCAGCTATTGCTGTTGCAGATCAATGAAGGCCCTTTCATGCAATGATTGAGGTCTTTAAAATAATGAAAATATTTGATTTGATCGATGTGGATCAGTTTTCCTGTGAATCATCTATCATTGGGACAAGTTGTTGCACAGTGAGTACCGATGCATTGAACATATTCAAAAGGGAGCAGGACAAGTTCTGAACAGTGGCTAATATCACAATGTAAGGGAAGTAGGTGAGGTACTGGTGATGGGTCTCCTGGTCACTGTTGTATCTTGTAACATTGGTTGCCTTTGTGACTTGAGAGATGAACAACCTAGGTATTTCCCATCCCTTAATTGCTGTTTTTTATTTTGCCTGTCTTGTCTCTCCCTCAAGATTGCATATACTATGTGTTGGCAGGTAGGCATTTTTCAAATGAAAATTAAGAAAGTCACATCAGTTGTCACCAGCTGTCACATTCAGAATGACCAGAAAAAGAAATGAATGTCAAAGGCTAAATACACTGTTGGACCTTCTGAATTGTGGGTTCAGCTATTTAGTGAAGACAACCTCTTTAGCTGGTTCTTGGTGTAAGGTATATTGACACCGATTTTAGGCAAATTGAGCCAAAATAAAAACAGTGCAACTGAGCAGGAATTGTTTTAAGGATTGTATAGTGAATGTTTACTATAAAAAAATTATTTGTTCAGAATAAACCTTAAACCTATCACTTCTTTCTGGTGGGGTTTTCTCCATACTGAATCGATATTTTGTTTACATTTCTTTCTCATTACCATAGTGCACAATTTTTTGCATTGGAGTGTAAACCTTCCTTTACAACTGTGTTGATTAATTTTTGCAAGTCTTCATTTGTTGCTATAAATATAATGTCATTGGCATAGTGGATGTTGCTGATGATTTTCCATCCTACCTTTAAAACATAATTCCCTTCAATTCGCCTGAGAATGCATTCACTGTGTCAGGAGAACAGCCCGCTGAGAGAACGCAGCCTTGTCTAACCCTTTTTTTGATCACCGTGTAAGATTTTGGGGTTCGGGACCACAGGTACTTAAATAAGTAGTCAACTATTTGTATGTAATTTTAAGATAATTTATTGAGTTTATTAAGAAGCAACAGTTTTAATATGATACATTGACTAATTAGACAGAGAAAGGCATACGACCCATAATAGCTTGTGGTAACAGCATTCCGCTCTCTAGTCGAAGTGTTAGGAAACTCTTCCCTCAATCTCTCGATTTTCCTCCTCCTCCTCTGGTCCATCTTCCATCTGAAGAAGGCAGCTGCCCAACGAATGCTGCCACCTCAGCAGCACCTCAGCTGCACCTCAGACACTCACCAGTGAATGCTGCCACTTCACTAGCATCTCAGCAGCACCTCAGGCATTCAACAGCACCTCAGCCCAGCACCTCAGCCCACTATCACCAGTGTGACACCAATTTATATACCCAGTGTCAATCATCTATCTAACTGTTCTGACCAATGGATATTGGACAGGTACTCAAAACATCAGGGTGGTTAACACCCCCCCTGTTTCTCATCCTGCTCTATGCCAGTTTTTTTTAGTTTACATCACGATGAGGGTGATATCTTGGTCTTTTCTAAACACTTGGGAGATAAGGGGGTGCACAGGGTGCCATCTAACAACTCAGGAATCTGAAAAAGGCAGCCTGAACTAAGTGACCTTGCTGTTTCTGAAGACTGTTCGGAGATCAAAGTGTTTATAAGGGAGGCAATCAATGCTGCTTAGAAAATCCCATAAGATGCAGAATCTACCTGCTTATTAAAGAACCCAATTCCTCACAACCGAGTTCATTCTCAATGCATAAATCCATTGCCACCCAAATAAACATGGGTTGGATGTTTTGGACAGATAAAAAGCCAAAGGCTAATTTTCTGTCTAAAATCAAATTTTTCATTTGGTGGAAATTAGGCAAAGAATTTACCAACACCTGAAACCTTTAATAATGGCTTCTGCTACATAAGAATGATCATACCAGATGACTAGCCACAATTATGAAAAGAAAGTTTTAACCATACTATTAAAACAAATAGATGTCAGGATATTCAGAACCAGAGTGTTTTCATTACTACCTTTGAATTAACCATTCACAAGAAGTGTTTTAAATTTATGAGGACAACATTAATCACCATTCTACTATTATAAGTCAAATAAAAATATACTTTCAAGCATGAATCTGGTATTAGTACAAGTTCAATAACTGCCTTAGATTTTCAATATTTATCAAATGTATGTATCATTTAAAAACAGCTATAAGGTTAAATTTAATATATTAGGTTGGAAAAGGTTACCTGTTAAGTGGAAATTTAGGCCAGGATTTTACAGTCGGCGTGCGGGGGCAGACCCGACACACTGGCACGTAAAATGATGAGCGATGACCATGTTAGGCGTGGATCCCAATGTCATCGCACGCCATTGCGATATTTCGTTCAGCGGAAATGCACCAGAGTTGGCTGCACTCCCGCCAAAATGTAAATGGCCTATTAAGGTCATTAAGAAATCAATTGAGCCACTTGTGAATGCTGTCCGTCCAACCTTAGGGTTGGCAGGCAGGCGAAAAGCCCAAGCGGCCCTCATGTTTTTCAGGAAACCTCATCCATGAGCGGGGTGAGGTTTCCTGAAGCTTTTATTAAGTAAATAAATAAATTTCCACAAATATAAAAACACGTCCCCACTCATGTGACACAGCCACATGAGGGGACATGTTTAAATAAATTTTTTAATCATTTATTCAATTATTTTAGTATCCATTCAATTTCTCTGAGGCATGGAACTGTCTCAGGGAGATTGCTGCGCTCTTTCGTGCATATGCGTTGGCCCTGACTCTCCTTCCTCCCCTTGTCCGCACAGGTATTGCTGAGCACTGCTGGCTGCGTATTATGCTGGGAGGGTCTTAATTGGCCCGCCCGCGTAAATGGTGGTCCAGAGCTGGTCGCAGTAGACGATCAGCTCCGCGCCCGCCCCCGCCCGCTCCCCCACCAGCTCACCCGCCGTAGGAAAAATCCTGGCCTTAATGAACAATTCCAGGCTGCAATGTTTTGAAATAGCACAACAACAGCAAGTTAAAAATTGAAATGCAAAGTTTTCAATGGGGTATAGATCCAACTGGAAGAGCAAACCTTTACTGTCATCTAAAGGCTGTCAGCTGTCATAGACAATTACACAGAAGGATAGTGATAAATTTCATTTATATTTTTATCTGGGAGCAAATCTATGGGAGATCAACGACTTACAATATTTTTATTGTTACCTTTTGGCAGTTATATCAATTTTATTACAATATATGTGCATAAAAATTTAATCTGCAGCTATTAGTCAAAGTTATGTATTTTTAAAATGTTGAATTTTTCTATTCATGAAACCTATCATTGTCAAATTTTTATGTATTTTGGTTAATGATTAAATTGAATGATAACTCTCATTGACGAACTGGAAGAAACTGGAAAGCACAGGTTCTCCATGGTTAAAGAGCCTTTCTCCAAACAACAAACACTTCAGAATTTTAAAATTTATCTTCTACAATAACTGACACCTTATGGAATTATTTTTAAAAATTCATTCTTGGGATGCGGACATTGCTGGCAAAGTCAGCATTTATTGCCCATCCCTAGTTGCTCTGAGAAGGTGACGGTAGACCTTTGTGAAGTGCTGAGTAGTGCCTAATAAAACTACACAGCTTGCCAGATCTCTGAAGAGAGCATTTAGGAGACAACCACATTGGTGTGGGACTGAAGTCAAATAAAAGCCCCATCAGATAATGACAGCAAATATCCTTAATATAGGTTATTAATGAAACTGCTGCATTCCAGATAAGCATATCTTCATGCAGTCTAACTTTAAAGGCACTACTGGAGGTTGCCACTAAAAATGTAAGTCTCTTTAAAAATACTTACATGAATGTGGAGTCGGGAGGAGCAGGAATGCTGTTTCCAACTCCATAGCTGTCCTGATGATCATTGCTGGCACTTACTAATTCCCCACTCAATCATCCCATTCATCCTTCTCAATCACATTCTTCCCAATCACATTCTTCCCAATTGTGAGTGTTTTGATAGCTAGTACTCTGTTCAGTTAGCCTCAGTCCTCCAGCTTATAGTGTGTACCCCAATCGCTACCTATGGCAGGCCCAAAAACAGCTGAAGTGAGCTCCCACTCCTTTGTGGTTATGTCTCCATCTTTTGTGTTTGCTTTAAAATGTTTTGGAATCTATGCTTGTCTCCTTCCTATCTTACCTTTCTAGTTCTGAACCATTTCCATTGGTCCCTCTGTATTTCTTTGAGTTCCTGATTTTCTTTTCGGTTCAGTGCTTATACTTTTTTCCTTATGTGAATAACTGTTGTACACACAGAAATATATAGAAATTACAACATGACTACAGCTATTTGGACCAACTAAGCTGCAATGGTATTGATCATCCACATTGGCAGCACTCCTAATTCCACTAAGGGGAGGTGGTGGCATAGTGGTATTGTCACTGGACTGGTAATCTAGCGACCCAGGGTAATGCTCTGGGAACCTGGATTTGAATCCCACCATGGCAGGTGGTGGAGTTTGAGTTCAATAAAAATCTAGAATTAATCTTCTAATGGTGACCATGAAACCATTGCCATAAAAGCCCATCTGGTTCACTAATGTACTTAAGAGAAGGAAATCTGTTATCCTTACCTGGTCTGGCCTACTTGTGAATCCAGACCTGCAGCAATGTGGCTGACCCTTAAAATGCCTCCTAAGCAAGGGCAATTAGGGATAGGCAATAAATGCTGGCCTAGCCAGCAATGCCCACATCCCATGAATGAATAATAAAAAAAACTTGCCTGCCTTGTTTTGCCATATCCATTTATTCTCCTTTCTTTAACCACCTTTCTAACTTGTTCTTAAAAGTTGACAAGGGTTTTGATTCAATAGCTCTGGTAGTGCATTCCATAGTTCTGTAACCCTGAGTAAAGTCAATTGACTTTTGGAGCTCTCCAAATTTCCCCACCCCACCCATGATGATGCCTGCCACTGGCAGGACTGGAAAATCTCGGCTATAATCTTCAATCTATGCCTCCTCATTGCAGACGCCTCAATAACCTCTGTTTGAATCCTCATTGTCCCATCTCTTCATAATTTGAAACACATTCAACAAGTTACTCCTTACAAATTTGTCTTCAGAAGAAAACAACTCCAATATTTCCACTCTTTCTTTGAATCTGTGTACCATCCTAGTAAATCTGTGCTCTACCCTTCCTGTTGACCCTAACTGCACATATTAGTCCAACTGTGGCCTTAAATCTCAACTGTTATGTTCTTTACTTCTTGGCAGAAAACCCGGAATTCCATTGGAATTGTGGCATTATCCGATTGAGATGCTAGGCTGGATTTTATGGGCACCTGCCAGGTGTGTTTTTGGTGGGGGGGCGGGGGTGGATGACATGTAAAATAGTTTGGATGGCAAGTCCAGCACCTTCGCGTCCACCCCTGAGCTGACCCCAATAATGTGCTAGATGGGCAAATGTCGAAATTGGTAGCTCACCCGCCATAATTAAATGAATAATTGAAGGTAAATTAGGCTTGTTAGCAAGCCAATGACCAGGATAATACACTACTCATGCCATTGTCACGGGCAGGAGAGGGTTTAATTTAAGCAGTCCTGTTTTCTCCTCTCACCACCTGTCTGTAAACAGAAAGGCGTTTTGATTTTGATTTTCCCCTTTATAAGTATTTCCCAGCCTCTCAGTTTTGATGTGATCCAATTCCTATTAATAACGCCACATCAAACTTGAGATAGGGTAAACTCAGAGGAGTAGTTTATTCATGCACTCAAAACATGGGAGGGGGGGGCATTACTACATAGCCCCTGGTGCATTCATACAATAAAAGAGGGATAGAGAATGAAAGATCTACAGGGCAAAGACCACAGAATGAGTAATTATTGTTTCGCATTGGTCCAGGATCAAAGACCAATGATGTATTCCACATGTAGGCCAGACCAGGTAAGGATGGCAGATTTCCCTCCCTAAAGGATTTTAGTGAACTAGTTGGGTTTTTACAACAATTGCTAACAATTTCATAGTTACCACTAGACTTTTAATTGCAGCTTTTTTATTGAACTCAAATACCACCATTGGCTGTGGTGAGATTTGAACCCAGGTTCTGCAGATCATTACCCAGGGCCTGCTGCAATGTTCCAGTGAAGCCCAACGCTAACTGTGGGAACATTCCAATTAGGTACTTTACAGCCTTCCAGACTTAACATTCAATTCAACAACTTCAGACCATGAACTCGCTCTAACAAAAACAGAAAACGCTGGAAAAACTCAGCAGGTCTGACAGCATCTGTGGAGAGAGAAAAAAACAAAGTTAATGTTTCAAGTCCATATGACCCTTCTTCAGAGCTGAAGAGAAGTGGAAATCTGATGAAATTTATACTGTTTAAGGGGGTTGGGGCAGGTGGAGCTGCATAGAAGGCCATCGATAGGTGGGGACAAAGGAGGGATTCACAAAGATGTCAGGAACAAGAGGACAAAGGGATTGTTAATGGTAAAGTTAACTAAAAAAGGTGCTAACAGTGGTGTAAAGGTAAGAAAGCAAAATGTGATAATAGCAGAACAAGGATAGCATTGTGTGAAAGAACAACATGGAACAAGTAACAGATGGCCCTGTAAGGAATGGGGTGGGGGGAGGGGGTAGTGGTGGGGGGTAAAAAAGGATAGAAAATTGGATATTCGGATAAATGAATAAAAATAAAAATAAAACAACTGGGTAAAAAAATAGAAATGAATGTAGAAGAAAGGGGATGAAAAAATGGGGGTGAGAATGGAGGACAGAGTTCATGGTTTGAAGTTGTTGAACTCAATGTTCAGTCCGGAAGGCTGTAAAGTGCCTAGTTGAAAGATGAGGTGCTGTTCCTCCAGTTTGCGTTGGGCTTCACTGGAACATTGCAGCAAGCCAAGGACAGACATGTGGGCATGAGAGCAGGGTGGTGTGTTGAAATGGTGAGCGACCGGAAGATCTGGTTCAGGCTTGCGGACGGACTGAACGTGTTCCACAAAGTGGCCACCCAGTCAGCGCTTGGTCTCCCTATGTAGATGAGACCACACTGGGAGCAGCAGATGCAGTTGACCAAATCGAAAGAGGTACAGGTGAAGTGCTGCCTCACTTGAAAGGAATGTTGGGGCCCTTGGATGGTGAGGAGGGAGGAGGTAAATGGGCAGGTGTTTCGCCTTCTGCGGTTGCATGGGAAGGTGCCGTGGGAAGGGGATGAGGCATTGGGGGTGATGGAGGAGTGGACCAGGGTGTCACGGAGGGAACAATCCCTGCCAGAGGGGGTGAAGGGAAGATGTGTTTGGTGGTGGCATCATGCTGGAGTTGGCGGAAATGGCGGAAGATGATCCTTTGAATGCAGAGGCTGGTGGGGTGAAAAGTGAGGACAGGAGGGGGACCCTCCTTCCTTCTCGCCCCTTCCTTATCCCCTTTTTCTCAATATTCATTTTTATTTTTTTACTTTTATTTTTTATCCACTTATTTTTATTTTCATTTAGATTCATTTTTATTTATTTTCATTTTTATTCATTGTTTTATCCCCACCTCTTATCCTATTTTCGATCTTTTTTCCCACCAGCATCCCCTCCCCCCACTCTACCCCCACAAGGGCCATCTGTCACTTCTTCATGTTGTTCTTTCCAGAATGCTTACCCTTGTCCTGCTATTATCACTTTCTGCTTTCTATGTCACCATCAGCACCTCCTTTAGCCAGTACCACTACCATTAACACCCCTTTGTTCTTTGTTCATGACATCTTTGTCGATCTCTCCTTTGCCTCCACCTATCACTGGCCTTCTATCCAGCTTCACCTGCTCCACCCCTCTTAAACAGTAAGAATTTCATCACATTTTTACTTCTCTTTAGCTTTGAAGAAGAGTCATATGGACTCAAAATGTTAACTCTGTCTTTCTCTCCACAGATGCTGTTAGACCTGCTGACTTTTTCCAGCTTTTTCTGTTTTTGTTTCAGATTTCCAACACCACAGTATTTTCCTTTTATCTACCTTTTAAAATTCATCTCTGCAATCCATAGGGTCATTTGTGTCTCTTCAGAGGTAACGAGGCACAAATTTCTTTGATACTGCTAGATTAGGTCAAAGATCCAAGCCTTAGGCCAGGATATTTAGGTTGGCGAGCGAGGGCAGAGCCCGCTCACCAACACATAAAATGATGCGGGATGATGTTGGGCGGAACTCCTGACATCACCCTGCGTCATTTCAATTTTCAGGTCAGCGGGAGCGCAGCCGAATCAGCTGTGTGCCCGCCGACCTGTCAACGGCCTATTGAGGCCATTTAAAAGCTAATTCAAGTAATTAATGGACCTGCCTGTCCAACCTTAAGGTTGTCGGGCAGGCCGGGAGCCCAGGCGAGCTTCAGAAAAAACATGGAACCTCTTCCACGGGCGGGTTGTGGTTTCATGAGGGTTTTTAAAAATTTAATAAAAGTTTGATTAAAAGTGATGGACATGTCCCAACTCATGTGACAGTATCACATGAGGTGACATGTCAGGGAAATTTTATCATTGTACATGTACCATTTTTAAATTTGGCGCCGATCTCCCTGAGACAGCATTTAGCCTCAGGGAGATGAATGCGCCCTTTCGTGTGCATGTGCGAAAGAGTGCACTCTTGGCTGAGAGAACCCCCCACCTCCTGCCCGCACAGGGAGCGCATAGCGCTTCCTGGCGGACGTCACGCTGGGTGGGCCTTAATTGGCCCACCCACGTAAAATGGTGGTGCACCCCGATCAGGGGTGCCGATCGGAGGCTTGCCTGTACGCGCCCGCTCCTGCACTTCCCCCCCGACGGAGAGAAAATTCCTCCCTTGGGAAAATAAAGAATGAGACAATGCAAAAACCTTTAAAATTGTGTGCCTGACACACCCGAGTGTGAAATAGCACGTGATAGCATTGGGTGAGCGCCCTGAAGTCATCTTGTGCGATATTTCAGTCAGCAGGTGTATGCGAGAGTCGGCAGTGCGCCCACTGACAATTAAGAGGCCTATTAAGGTCCTTAAGATGGTGATTATGTTGAATTTTTCGCTACCCATCCAACCTTACGGTTGTCAGGTGGGGGAATAGGCCAGGCGGCCTTTGCAATTTTTGCGAAACCTCATCCACGGGTGGGATGAGGTTTCCAACAGCGAATAAAAAAACAATAAAAAAATTTTAAAACTCATTTTCACCATGTCCCTGTTCATGTGACAGAGTCACAAACGAGAACGTTTCCTTTATTTTTCAAATCTTTATATTTCATTTTTAAATCCTTCAGCTCCCTGAGGCAGCTCTGTGCCTCCAGGGAGCTGTAGGTAAGCGCACCCCTGCACATGTGCAAGCTTCAGCCCTCGCACTCCTCCTGCCTGCACCCCGGCAGCACTGAGGGTCTTAGCACGCGTTTCACACTCGCTGGCCATTAATTGGCTAACCAGCGTGAAGTCGCGGTCGAGGCCCAGTTGCAGGCTGCGGATTGTTTCGTGGTCGTTCCTGGGCCTGACGAGGCGAAAATCCTCCCCATGGGCAGGGATTTTCCGGCCCTACCCACTGCCGGGGCCTTCCGGTCCCACTGAAAGTCAATGCACTGCCGCATCCCCATGGCAAGTCACACCATGGAGGGGCTGGAAAATCACGGCCATGGTTCCAAATTGCACCATGGCTGCTGAGGCAAATTAAATTCAGTTGATGAAGTAAATCTACAATAAAAAAAAACTAGTCACTGTAACAGTGACCACAAAACTTTCAGATTGTCATAAAAACCCATCTGGTACACTGGTGCTCTTTAGGGAAGAAAATCTGCCATCCTTACCCTATTTATGTCTCCAGATCCACAGCAGTGGTTGTGTCTTAGCTTCCCTCTGAAATGGCCCAGCAAGCCACTCAGCTGTGTCAAGCAGCTACAGAAAAGTTAAATAAGAATAAAACAGGACGGACCAACTGACACCAACCTAGACATTGGATCCTTCACTGCTGTTGGTTCAAAATCCTGGAACACTCACCCTAAAAGCACTGTGGATGTATCAACACCATATGGACTGCAATGGTTTAAGAAGGAACCTCACCACCATCTTCTCAAGGGCAATTAGAATGGGTTATAAATGTTAGCCTAGCCAGCGATTATCACATCCATTGAACAAATAATAAAAGGTAAGATTTTTTTCAGGATTGTGAAGTTTTAACGTCCTATTCCATAAATTTTATTTCAGGGCCATTCATTCTGGCTTAATTAGGAATGAGTGTTAGTAGTGTTAGGAGTTAGTTAGAAGTGTTAGTGAAATGTACTGTCTGTATTTGTAAGTCATTTTTTGACTTGTCGCCTTTTACTGAGTAACTAAAGAGACAACAGCATGATTTAGATATTCAACATAAACATCATACTCTTTGGGCAGAATCTTTTGTGCCCACTGGTGCCAGGCATGAGCAGGTTATATGGCGAGAAAGCCAAAAATTGGTTTCATGACGTCGTGAAACCAGTTTGCAATCGTCCGCTCAGCCCATTGATGGTGGGCCACGTTTCCCACCATTGGATGTCGGGAACCTCATTGTTATACATCTGTATATCATTATAAGGCCAGCCCGCCGGAATCATTCCCCTCCCCTCCACTGGATTGTCCGCCCACAATCACGCTGACGTATTTCACAACAGCATATATAAGTTGGGCAGTGCTTTGAGGGGAACTCGGACGTGAGTGCACAGTAACATTGCATAGCGCTTGGTGGGGTCACCCGTTGGACTTCAAGGTTGATGCGCGTTGGAGGCATGGGGGCAAGGGCTGCCCCGCAGTTGAGGCGCTTTGGTGGGGAACAAGGGCTGCCCTGCGATTGAAGGTAGTGCACAAGCATGTGCGGGGTGGGGTGGAGGGTAATGGCCACGCATTAGAAGAACCTTGTATAAAGTGACCATTCCCCTGCAGCTGAGACAGTTCAGACACAGCTACATTGGTATGATTGGGGTCAGGCCTCCAGCTTCTCTGCCCACTCAAACAATGCAGAGGCATCAAAGTGTCACCAAGTGCTCCAGAGCTTTTCACCCCTCGGACACAGACTGCAAACTAATGAGCATTTTGGTGGACTGCAGAACAGCTGGACGACTGGGCATGTTGTACCTTGCTAAAGCTGGCCATGGTGGAGGTGTCACTGGTGGAGGTGCTCAGAGCCCCTTGCAATGTCATCATCCCAATTTGGACCAGTGTCCCCCATGGTTCATTGCAGCCATGTGGAGTGGGTTAGGAGAATGTCTGCGCCTGAGCTGAGAGCACAGCATGCAGTCCAATGGGCGAAGCTGCTGCCAATCGGTCAAGTGGAATGGGGCAGAGGTGGGTGGGGTTTCGGGCAGCCATGCAGCGCACTAAACTTTGGACATCCAAGCGGTGGCCAGCACTCTCCGGCATGCGTTAAGGGGCCTTCAGACTTAACCAAGAGAGGTTCTAGTATACCCAAGCTAACCCACACACCTCTCGCTTTCATCCTGCAGGAGGGGTACATCAGGAGCATGGAGCCTGGTGAACTAGCTGTATGCCTCATGGCATAGAGAGAGTGGAGACGATGGAGAAGAGAGTGACAGAGGTGTCCTGGCTGTGCAGAGGGAGGAGCAGCACCCTCAGGAAGAAGGGACGACTGTGGCTCCTGCACACATCACTGAACAGCCACAGCGAGCCATCGCTGGTTAACGCCTAGTGACACCCAGATTCTACAGACGCCACCTTTCATTCCTGCAGATGACCGACAACCAGTGTCACCAAAGACTGCGCATGTCCATGGAACTGGTCCGTCACATCAGGATTTGGCACCACAGGACATGGAGGGCAACCACTGCCAGTGACCGTGAAAGTGACTGCCGGGCTCAATTTTTATGCCAGTGGCTTCTTACAGGGCCTCCCCAAGTGACCTCTGTGGGATTTCACAAGACTCCACCCACAAATGCATCCATGAGGTCATGGACGTCATTTTTGCGAGGGCACACAACTTTGTGCATTTCGCCCAGGATCAAGACAGCCAGGATGCAAGAGTGATTGGATTTGCCCAGATCTCAGGTTTCCCACAGGTGCAGGGTTCGATCGACTGCACTCACGTGGTGCTCAGGTCTCCGTCGCAATAAGGGGTCAACTACGTCAACCACAAAGACTCCCGTTCACTGAATGTGCAGCTGGTGTGCCATCACCACAAACACATCCTTCAGGTCTGCACACGGTTTCCAGAGAGTGTCCATGGCTCCTACATTCTCAGTCCATAAAAGATCCCTAACATCTCCCAGCGTCCACAGAAGCTGCAGGGTTGGCTCACCGGGACAAGGGCTACCCACAGAGGCCATGGCTGATGACACTTTGCGGCGGCCTCAGACTGCAGCAGAACGAAGGTATAACAAGGCTCATGCTGCAACTCGCAACATGGGGGGGCAAACCATAGGGATGCTGAAAATGAGGTTCCAGTGCCTGGACCGGTCTGATGGAGAACTACAATATAGTCCACAGTGGGTGTCATGCATTGTCGTCGTTTGCTGCACCCTTTACAACCTGGCGCTACGAGGGGGGGAGAAGCTGGCTGAGGAGGAGATGCAGGAGCTGGAGGTCTCCTCCAATGAGGAGGATGTCGACAGTGATGAGGGTGAGGAGGTCCGCGAAGGCTACAATGATGGTGATGAGGCCCTCACACTGGCCAGACAAGGCAGGCACATTCAGGAGGCCCTTATAGCTGCTAGATTTGTGGAGGATGACGATGAAATGCAGTGAGGAGACACCATAGGTCTTCACATAGCCTCTGAGAATGTCTGACTCCTGTCTGGCCGAGGGCAGCTCGCTTGTGCTCTGTAATCAGGTTGCAGCATGAAACTTTAGAAGCATCTGATTCTTTGTCCACCTTCAGCATCTGACTCCCTTCAGGAGCACAACGTCACTGTTCGCAGATTCTGATGAGATGGGTGCCCAGTCCCACCCATCTTGCAGCCAGAGCTGGGTAGAGGACAGGCCTCCACTGTGTCCAAAAGGGGCTTGAGGGATGCGTCATTGAACCTGGGAGCTGCAGTCTTTTTGCCTTTTGGCGCCATATCTTCCATGCAGCAGTCGCGGGCTGGAAGCACTGAGAGGTGCGTGCATGGCTGCATTTTAAATATGGCGCCCAGTGTGATGAAGCGGCAAGGTGATGGCATGGGGGGGTGAATGAGAGCCTGCCGCCATGGAAACAGCGTGTTTCCCAGGAATGCAGAATTAATGCGGTTGGTTTGGGACTAAATAGTTTGCGAAGTCGCTATTGCGGCCAACGAGTAAAATATCATTTTACCCAACCACTACCGCACTTAGTGCAAATCTGGGACGATCCCAACTTTTGTCCTTTGGACACTTTTTGGCATTTTGATGATACCTTGCCTGACACACAACTTTTACTTATTTTGATAATCATATGAAAAGGCTGGATTTCAAGAGAACGGGCCTAGTGATGTTTTTTGCAAAGGCTTTGCATAGATCATTCTCTATCCCTCTCCAATCATGAATGCCATGAAGTCACAGAAGTGAAAATTTACAAAATAAAAACATACGGTTGAAAAATAACATTTTAAATTATGTTAAGTGTTTTAATTCAAACATTTTCTTCTTTTTTACTGTGTTCTTTTGCTGCTTGTTATGCGTTTATATACAGCACAGAAATTATGAAACTACTGTGGAACATACTGTACATTAAATGTAAGAGTTGACCGTTTAAAATTCTGCGCAGTAAGTACTGCAGCATTTCAATAAGAAAGCAATTATCATTTTAATATTGTCACCCTTTGGAAAACATTGCATTTATGCACTGTAATGAAGGATAAATATTAAATTATAGACAGGCTCTAGATCATTTACATGCACAAATGTTAATACACCAGTAAAACCAAAATCTCCTGTACAATACAACCTACAAACAATTTAATAAACATTAAATATTTGGAATCTTATTCATATAATTTTCTGCCTGAATTTCGAACAATACATTTCTGATAAAACATTGTGAACATATTTCAAGTTGCTACCTTCGCCTCCCACTGAGATGAGGGGCAGAACTTAATGCCCTTCCCAGCTCAAGGACAACCTTTCCACCCAGAGGCCAATTGAGGCCCTTACATATTTAACCAGATGCCAATGGGGGCCTTGTCACTTGGGACTACTGCTAGGAATACCCTGGTGAGTAGGCTTTGGGGGTGGGGTGGGTTGGTTCCTCGTTGCTGGGCACTCTGTGTTTGACAGACACACTGGTCAGCATGAATGGAGGGACTTGGAGTAAGAACCCCCCCTCTGCCCCCGGACCTAAAAATTGACCTATACCCTCCCCTCACTGGGGCATCCCTGTCTGGCCCTGGCATACCTGCCTCACTCACCTTTTTCCTGGGGCTCTATGACCAATCATCTGTCCAGGCTACAATGCAGTTCCAGCAGTGGCCACCCTTCTCGGTGACGCTAATGGCACTGGAGAGCTGCCGGCCTCTTATTGGCTGGCAGCTCACATAGGTGGGACATCTATCCTGCACTTGGATTTCTGAGGGAGACTCCCCCCACAGGAGCAGAGAAGCCTGACGGCAGGAAGGTAATTGCCTGATTGGGTCCCATCGGGCCTCCCGAAATGACCACAGAGGGGTTTCCACTGGCCTTCCAGCCAATGGCTGGCCCCCCCCAGTGTGACCATTAAATTTCATCCAAGGTGATCTAACTTAAGAGGAGATCTTGCATGTAGGTTGCAACCACAGTAATTAAGATCATTTGTAATAGGGGTGGACACTTATGCAAGTCTCATTCAGGGAAGCTACAGCCCTTTTCTGTTATTAAAAAAAATCAAATATAGTGTTAGATAGAAAGGCAAGAAGATTTGCTCAACACAATGAATGTCATAAGAGCTGCTCTGGATCAGCTTGCTACATCATGCCTGCCGCAGATGCATTTGTCCATTACAATATCGGTAGGAGTAACCACCGCACAGTCATTGTGGAGATGAAGTCCTGCCTTCACGTTGAGGATACCTTCCTTTGCATGGTGTGGCACTGCCACCATGCTAAATGGGATAGATTACGAACAGATCTAACAACTCAAGACGAGGCATCCATGAGGCATGTAGGCCATCAGCAGCAGCAGAATTGTACTCAACCACAATCTGTAACCTTATGGCCCAGCATATCCCCCACTCTACCATTACCATCAAGCCAGGGGATCAACCCTGGTTCAATGAAGAGTGCAGGAGGGCATGCCAGGAGCAGCACCAGGCATACCTAAAAATGAGGTGTCAATCTGGTGAAGCTATAACACAGGACTATTTGCATGCCAAACAGCATAAGCAGCAAGTAATAGACAGAGCTAAGCAATCCCACAACCAACCGATCAGATCTAAACTCTGCAGTCCAGCCACATCCAGTTGTGAATGGTGGTGGACAATTAAACAACTCACTGGAGGAGGAGGCTCCACAAATATCCCCATCCTCAATGATGGAGGAGCCCAGCACAGCAGTGCAAAAGATAAGGCTGAAGCATTTGCTACAATCTTCAGCCAGTGGTGCCGAGTGGATGATCCATCTCGGCCTCCTCCGGAGGTCTCCAGCATCACAGATGCCATTCTTCAGCCAATTCGGTTCACTCCATGTGATATCAAGAAATGGCTGAAGGCAATGGATGCTGCAAAGGCTATGGGCCCTGACAATATTCCAGCAATAGTACTGAAGACTTGTGCTCCAGAACTTGCTGCACCCCTAGCCAAGTTGTTCCGGTACAGCTACAACACTGGCATCTACCTGGCCAGCTGAAATTGTGCAGTGGAAAATTGCCCAGGTTTGTCCTGTACACAAAAAGCAAGACAATCCAACCTGGCCAATTAATGCCCCATCAGTTTACCCTCCATCATCAGTAAAGTAATGGAAGGGGTTATTAGCAATGCTATCAAGCAGTTCTTGCTTAGCAATAACCTGCTCACTGATGCACAGTTTGGGTTCCACCAGGGCCACTCAGCTCCTGACCTCATTACAGCCTTGATTCAAACATGGACAGAAGTGCTGAACTCCCGAGGTGAGGTGAGAGTGACTGCCCTTGACATCAAGGCCGAATTTGAGAGAGTGTGGCATCAAGGATCCCTAGTGAAACTGGAGTCAATGGGAATCAGGGGGAAAACTCTGTGCTGGTTGGAGTCATACCTAGCACAGAGGAAGATGGTTGTGGTTATTGGAGGTCAGTAATTTCAGCTCCAGTACATCACTGCAGGAGTTCCTCAGGGTAGTGTCCTCAGCCCAACCATCTTCAGCTGCTTCATCAATGACCTTCCTTCCATCATAAGGTCAGAAGTGGGGATGTTCGCTGATGATTGTACGATGTTCAGCACCTTTCGTGACTCCTCAGATACTGAAGCAGTCCATATCCAAATGCAGCAAGACCTGGACAATATCCAGGCTTGGGCTGACAAGTAGTAAGTAACATTCGTGCCACACAAGTGTCAGGTGATGACCATCTCCAACAAGGGGCAATCCAACCATCGCCCCTTGATGTTCAATGGCATTACCATCACTGAATCCCCTACTATCAACATCCTGGGGGTTACCATTGACCAGAAACTAAACTGGACTAGCTATATAAATACTGTGGCTACAAGAACAGGTCAGAGGCTAGGAATCGTATGACAAGTAACCCACCTCCTTACTCCCCAAAACCTGTCCACCATCTACAAGGCACAAGTTGGGAGTGTGATGGAATACTCTCCATATGCCTGGATGTATGCAGCTCCCACAACACTCAAGAAGCTCAACACCATCCAGGACAAAGCAGCCTGCTTGATTGGCATCACATCCACATCCTTCCAAACCCACGGCCACTACTATCTAGAAGGACAAGGGCAGCAGATAGGTGGGAACACCACTACCTAGAAGTTCCCCTCCAAGTCACTAACCATCCTGACTTGGAAATATATCGCTATCCCTTCAGTGTCGCTGGGTTAAAATCCTCGAACTCCCTCCCCAACAGCACTGTGGGTATACCTACACCACATGGGGTGCATCGGTGACGTAAGTGGGTGGGGACGGAGGACATTTTGGATATACTCCCCATATGACTTGTTTCACTTTTCAGCTCCAGCAACATATTTGGCCAAATGCTCAGCAGTTCTCAGCATTTTTAACAAATTATTATTTTTAACAAATTATTATCAAGAAGGTAGCTAACCACCACCTTCCCAAGGGCAATTAGGGATGAGCAATATATGCTGGCCCAACCAGCGAAGCCCACATCCCGTGAATGAATTTTTAAAAATTCAAATAGTTCAATACAGGGAGCAGCTCAGAGAGAGCTTTTCACTTCCTATTCATTTATCCTGGATTTACCCGACTCAAACTCAACCAGAACAACCATACTCCAATCTCCAAGCCATTTTCGTAGTGAATTTTCCAAATTCAATCACCATGGTGATGTTAAAGTTTAGGAGACCAGGAATAGCACAGCCCCTTAGTTTTCCAGACACGTGCTCCTCAGAGCAATGGATTCAATTGGCTTCTTATTCACACAGTCCTTTTGTTATGAAGCATTTCACCTCCCAACTGTCAAAGGAATTATTTTAAATGATTTGGCCAGCAGTCGTTTTGTGTGATAATCATGGTCAGTGCAACAATCATTGCTACAGATATCTCCAAATTCATGGGAATGCGACTGCATCTTTTGAACAGCATCTGAACTGTATTTGACCTTTGTACAATCAGCTGACAGCATCTCTTGCTTTATCACCTCGCTGTTTGTTCTGTTCTGCTTTCCTCTTAGGCCCACACTTCACATTTGACTAAACCAGTTTTAATCTTCTTTTAGGAGAAAATTCCTAAATTCTTTACACATCTGAAATTGGGCAGTTTCTAACTTTTGTGCAGTTTGAGTCTTTTGATGTGGGTACATTTTCTTGGTAAGAGAGGGCCTCTTTCTTTATCTCCTGTAAATACTTGTACATGATTTTGTTCTGATCATCTCTAATTTACAAAAATAAAGATAAGATGTTAAAAGTATAGCAATCATCAGCATTGTAAGTATTTTAATTCAATATATATGGGCCAGACTTGAATTTTATAGAAAAATCAAATGTTTGTTGGTGACAGAGGAGACATTGGAGTCAATAATAATGATAAGTGAAGAAGGAATAAGCATGGTGACATCGGAGGTGGTGGCTGCAGGTTTAAAATTTTAAAAGCCATGAAGAAAATATGTTTTTGAAAATTTGAAGGAGGGAATTTTAATTTTTCCAATGAATACAAATTACTCGGCCAGAACCTTGCATGACCTGAAGAAACACATTAAATGTACAATAGATTCACTGAGAGAGGAATACAAAGTGCTGGATGTGTTAAATAAGCCACTGATATCAGGAAAGGATAGAATAGTTAAGAGCGCAATATTCCGAGAAAACTATGGGTTCAGAAAGATGTCAAGAGTAAAGCAGTTAACACAATTTGTTAGGAAGCTAGGTAATATTGAAAACCAAATAAAAACAGAAAATGCTGGTAATACTCAACAGGTCAGGCACCATCGGTGGAGAGAGAACAAAGTTAACGTTTCAGGTTGGTTAGAGATGTAATAGATTTAGAGCAAGGGGTGGATGGGACAAGGTCAAAGGAAGGTCTGTGATAGGTCTACGTTACCCTGTAGTCCCTTACCTGTATCTTTACAACTCCTAAACTTGCCCTCTGCAGTGCATTCGCTGTCCGGCTTCTAACATTTATCTAAACTCCAATTTGTCCAAAACTCTCACTGTACACGTCCTATCCCATGCTTATCTAATCACTCTCATACTGTTGTCTTACATCAGCTTTCTATCCCCTAATTTATCAAATTAAAAATCCATATTTTCATTTATAAATTCATCCTTATCCCATGCTGTTTTTTCAAACTCCTCCAACTTGCTTTCCCCCTCACACTCTCTGCATAATCTAATATATTGGGCTGGATTTTACCACTGCAAATCAGGCATTGTGCCCCCCTCCCCCCAACCACTTGAATGTTAAATACAGAATGATGATGTTGGTCGGCAATGCAACGCTATCACACCAGCCTCAGATATTACGCAAGGAGAGTGGGCGTGTTAACCTGAAGCCCATCTGCAATTTTTAAATCACCAATTAACAAGCTGTTGAGCGAGAAATGGCAGCGGGTTGTTTGCATATCCATGGCTCATGGAGTCAGCTGCACATGTAAAACATGTAATTGGGATGGCCAATACATGACTTGTGTGCTTTAGACCTTTTATGAGAAGGTCTGAAGCTGCCCAGAGTCCTTTGGAGAGGTAGGGTATCCTTTTGGAAAGGTCCAGGGAGAGGTAATGTGCCCTTTGGGAGAGGTCAACTTCCCTTTTGGGGAAGCCGGTGCCTTTTTGGAGAAGTAAAGTGCCCTTTTGGAATTTAGAAAAAGTAGACATGAATGTGTGTAAAATGTGGATAAGTCAATTGGAACTATCAGGCTGTCAAGGTATTTAAAACTGGCCTTTAAATATTTTTAAAAACATTGTGAAGGTTTAAAAAAAATCAGTGCTTGCAATTTCACTCTTCCTGTTGACATAAGCCAAATGGTGTGTCAATACAGGATTTGTGCAACATGACTAATTTCACAACTTATCATTATCACAGTTTGATTGACAGGTCCAAGTGGTTATAAATTATTTGATGTGGGGCTATGAATACAAATGCCTGTTTTTATAAGGGATTAAGTAGTTAAATGAAATGTTTAATTTTATAAGGGATTAAGCAGTTGAATGAAATCTTTGTTTTTATAACGGTTATGTAGTTGAAGGAATATAAATGTATTGAATGAGTTTTTATGAATGAGAAAGTTTTTTAAATAAAAATAAAGTCTGCAATAGACAATTAGAAATGTAATTTGTTTCATTTCAGCATGGGTCCTGAGGTCTGCCCATCATGGATACTGGGTGAGTTGGCACGGAAGGTGTAAGAGCAAAGGGTGGTAGGTGGGGGAGTATGGTTTGCATGAGTTGGCACTAAGTTGGCAAAGGGGCTATAAAGGGCCATGAGGGTGTAGGTCGAGAGGTATAGTTGGCATGGAAGCAATGGGCATAGTTGGCATGGGAGCTATGGGTATGAAGGACCATGAGGGTAGGTGTTGGCATAGGTTGGCATAGGGGCTATTGGGATGGGTAGAGCTGCATGGTTTGGTATTGGAGGGTTTGAGGGTCTATGGGGGGGTGGCACCCATGAGATAGCATAGGTTGGCATGAATAGGGTCTGGGGAGTGTGCAGTGGGATGAGGGATTGTGAGGGGTGAGGGCCGGAGGGCTGTTTTTGGTTACATCATTTTTATTTACAGCTGCAATTAAGTCTCAGATTACTGAGGTGGGCCTTTTCCACAGCCTGCCTCCATGCCCAGCAGCCCCAGTGGCTGCCTTTGATCTCCTTCTAGTGGTGGCAACCTGAATCCAGTTAATACCCAACCCCTGGATTAAAAATTAGATCATCCGGGACACTTTCTCCCGATTTTCTCCTAAGGAAGGAAGAGGCTGGGGGGTTAGGGAGAGGGTCTGCATTGTCATGGAGTGACCATTATCGGGGGTGAGGGAGGAGTGAGCATTTTCAGGGATGTAGGGGTGAGCATTGTCATGCAGTGATCATTATCAGGGGTGAGGGAGGAGTAAGCATTGTCAGGGATGCGGAGGTGAGCATTTTCTGGGGATGAGCATTGTCAAAGATGAGGGAGGAGGTGAGCATTTTTGGGGGATGAGCATTGTCAGGGGTGTGAGGGAGGGCATTGCAGTAGGGTGAGCATTGTCAGAGGTGAGGGAGGGTGGTTATTTTTCAGGGGTGAGCATTGTCAGGGGGTGAGGGGTGAGCACTATCGGGGGTTGAGGGAGGGTGAGCATTGTTAGGGGTGGGTGAGGTTAGCACTGGTCAGTGAGGGAAGGCTTTTGCTCTTTGGGGTTGACAGCTCCATTTATAACATTGTAAGTCAATGAATTGAAGACAGACCTTAAGGACTGTGTCTTCAGCTCATGATGAAAAAAGAGGGCATGACTGCATAGGAATTACACTCACTTAGCTAGAAATGTTATTTTTTTTTGCATAGAACAAAGTTAACCAGTGAAATTCAGCTTTGATAGAAGTAGGATACTGATAAGGGGAGAGGCAAATCGACGGGATATGTAATGTGCGGCTCATCCATTACTACCTACTCTGCTCCCCCATTGAAGTTGATTCAACCTGTTATAATCCTGGATCAGATCCTCAAGGTTTTGGTATGACCTGGTTAAGGACCAAAAACTTTTTGCTTAAAACAGACAAAGTTTGAGATTCAAGAAACTTGCTAAGAGAATAAAGCCACAAGATTCCACGGTTTTTGAATAAACAAAATAAAATTTACTAAACAAGATCAGAAAGATAAAACAATTTACAATTTCTATCTTATACTCTAATATTCAGGGTTAATATGAGGTGCATGTGATTAACAGGCAAACTGTGGTTGAACATACTACACTGCACAATAAATGGCAAATGCGACCAAGACAGATCCCAAGGATTTCTTAGCGACCACAAACCCAGAAACAAAGTGAGACACCCAATCTCATTGAAATTCTGTCCCTCTCATGAGGGATTCCTGTCTTCAAAGATGGAGCCTTGGAATGCCCTCCAAAAGTCATTCTGACTTGGACTGCCTCAATGGCTGCCCACCTCACAGGGTTTCAATCTTGTCTCCAAAAACTGCATACCCCTGGATTCCCGAGTCTGCACTCCAGCACCATTTTTTGGTTTTCGCACCATTTTCTTTTTATGTAGGCGCACTGAGCCTATGTTCTCAGCCCGCAGAACTACACTCCCAGTCTGCGCATGAGTGGAAACTCCTAGGGTATGCTGGGACTTGTGGTTCCCGGTCTCCCCGCTCAACGATAAGGTACATCAGATAACGTAACAATTTCCACTATAACCAAAGCCACTAATTTCTGGTTTTCAGACAGAAAATGGATTGAAGAATATGCTTCTTAAACGTTGGTTAAAAGCCTGGAATCAGTATCCTTAAGCGAATGGGTTTAATTATAAATAGATGAAATTGTGAAACACAATCTCCAAAAAGAACAATGATGAACTTCAATGTAATAAAACTAAAATAATCATAGAACGCATTGCCAATATGATGTTCATGTTGTGAAGTAAACTTCAAGGGTCATACAGCCCCTGAACAATATGCAAGAAAAGCAATTTTGTAGACTGTCTCCTTTTGAATATTGTCAACCATCTGCTAAATATTGCTTAAATCTTGTTATAATACTGCGTTCTCATTGTATCTAGATCAAGAGACACCCTGTCTCTATTGTTCCTCCTGTTTATGGAAGCATTGCCTGGAAACTGTTAGTTGCCTGGTTTTAACCTTGCTATGGAATGTGTAGGAATCAGCAGATGGGTACTCGGCTTGAGAAAGTGAAACTAATTAACATTTGTGTGTCAGCTGTGGCTCAGTTGGGAGCACGTTTGCTTCTGAGTTAGAAGGTTTTCAGTTCAAGTGCCACTCCAGTGCAGTACTGAGGGCGTTTTGCACGGTTGGATTTGCTGCCTTTTGGACGAGATGTTAAACCGAGGCCCTCTCTGCCCTCTGAGATGAATGTAAAAGATCCCATGGCATCATTTCTAAGAAGAGCAGGGGACTTATTTCCAGTGTGCTTGCCAACAGCCATTCCTCAATCAACATCACAAAAACAGATTATCTGGTCATTATTACAACGCTGTTTGTGGGATCTTGCTGTGCACAAATTGGCTTCCACATTTCTTGCATTACAACAGTGACTATACTTAATTTGCTGTAAAGCACTTTAAGACATTCTGAGGTTGTGAAAGGTGCAATGTAAATGCAAGTCTTTACTCAAACTCAAAGCAGGCTCAAGGTACTGTAAGAACTCACAATGTGTGTGAGTCAGTGCTGGAACTGTAAATGTGGCAATATTGTCGAAACAAAGACTGGACGTCATAAGAAGTAGCCCTGCGGTTGAGGTAGCTTGCCGAGGGGGGGGGGGTTGGAGTGGCGGTGTGGGGCAAGGCAGCACGGTCTAATGGTCATTCACAAGCACATGCAGGGCAGTTGGGGAAGGGAAGCGGCCACACATTAGGGAAACTTTGTATAAAGTGACTATTCCTCCGCAGCTGAGACAGTTCAGGTGCAGCCACGTTGACATGCTTAGAGTCGGGCCTCCAGCTTATCTGCCCACTCAAAACACAGAGGCATCAAAGTGCCACCAGATGCACCTGAACATTTCATTCCACCCCCCACTCCCCAGCACAGACCGCTAACTAATGAGCATTTTAGTGGACTGCAGAACAACTGGACGACTGGGAAAGTTGTACAATCTCCATGCGAAAGCTGGCCATGGAGCAGTCACAGGTGGAGGCACTCACAGCCCCTTGCAATGAATTCAAGTTTGGACCAGTGTTCCTCGTGGTTCAAGCTAACAGTGCGGGTTAGGAGAATGCCTGCACCTGGGCTGAGTACACAGCATGCAGTCCAGTGGCCAAAGCTGCCTCCAATCGGTCAGGTGGGGTGGGGCGGAGGTGGGTGGGGTTTTGAGCAGCCATGCAGCGCACTAAACTCTGGTCATCCAAGTGGTGGCCAGTGCTCTCCGTTATGTGTTAAGGGGCCTTCAGACTTAACCAAGAGGTTCTTAGTACACCCATGCTAACCCACAGGGCTCTGTCTTTCATCCTGCAGGGGGAATACGTCAGGAGCATGAAGCCTGATGAACTAGCTCCATGCCTCATGGCATACAGAGAGAGAGGATGAAGGAGAAGAGAGTGACGGAGGAACCTGGCTGGGCAGAGGGAAGACCAGTACACTCAAGTAGGAGGGGCGATGAGGGCTCCTGCACATGCTGCTGAAGAGCCACGGCAAGCCGTCGCTGGTCGGCGTCCAGCTAGACCCAGGGGTCTATAGACAGCATTTGTCATTCATGCAGATGACTGAGAACCAGTGTCGTTGAAGACAGCGCATGTCCAAGGAACTGGTCGGTCACACTTGCCACCTACTGCAGGATTTGGCGCCACGGGGACACGGAAGGAAACCACTGCCAGTGGCCATGTAAGTTACCACGGTGCTCAATTTTTATGCCAGTGGCTCCTTTCAGGGCTCCACAGGTGACCTGTGCGAGATCTCACAAGCCTTCACACACAAATGCATCCAGGAGGTCACAGTCGCCATCTTCACGAAGGCAAACAACTTTGTGCATTTTGCCCAGTATCAGGAAAGCCAAGATGCAAGAGCGCTGGGATTTGTGCAGATCTCAGGTTTCGCACAGGTGCAGGGTGCAATCAACTGCACTCATGCGGTCCTCAGATCTCCGTAGTAACAAGCTGCCAACTATACCCACTGCAAGGGCTTCCACTTGCTGAATGTTCAGCTGGTGTGTAACACCACAAACACATCCTACTGGCCTGCGCACAATTCCCAGGGGGTGTTCATGACTCCTACATTCTCAGTAGGTCTCAGATCCCTGACGTCTTCCAGGGTCCAGAGACACTGCAGGATTGGCTCCTCGGGAACTAGGCCTACCCGCAGAGGACGTGGCTGATGCCGCCTACGCGGCGGCTTCAGACTGCAGCAGAGAGAAGCTATAACGAGGCTCATGCTGCAACTCGCACTTTGGTGGAGCAAACCATTGGGATGTTGAAAATGAGGTTCCGGTGCCTGGACCAGTCTTGTGGAATCCTGCAATATAGTCCACAAAGAGTGTCACACATTGTCATCACCTGCTGCACCCTTTACAACCTGCTGCTGCAATGGAGAGAGGAGCTGGCTGAAGAGGAGATGGAGATGCGGCATGTTTCCTCCGATGAGGAGGATGTCAATGGGGATGAGGGTGATGAGGCCCTGGAAGGAAAGGATGAAGGTGATGAGGCCTCCCTGTTGTCCAGACGAGGCAGGCGCACTTGGGATGTCCTAATAGCCGCTAGATGTGTGGAGGATGATGACGACATGCCGTGAGGAGACTCTATAGATCCTCAGATTGCATATTTGTACATTTGACTCCTGCCTGGCTGATGGCAGCGCACATACCCTCTGTGATAAGGCTCCTGTCATGGAGACACAGTGGATGCCCATGGTCCCTACATTCCAGGAGGAGGATGATGACATGCAGTAGGGGCACTCCATAGACCCTCACATAGCTCATGGGAATGTCAGCCTCCTGTCTGGCTGAGGCAGCTCACTTGCGCTCTGTGAACAGGGTCACATCATGGAGATGCAGCAGGCAAAATTTAACTTCTCCTGATCCTACAACATTCTTTCAGGACCACAATGTCAGTGGACACAGATGCTGATGAGATGGGGGCCAGCTGCACAAAGCTGAGAGCGCACAAAGAGAATGATGGAACTCTGCCACTGGCCCAGGACATTCTGGCAGCAATGACAAGCAGGCATGACTGATGTGTCCAGTGACTGTGAAGGAGCACCGTCAGCGTGCTGGGAAGGTTGCACAAAGTACAGGGAAGAGGCCTTGGTTCTGAGCAGGAACCAAGGTTATAAATCTGAGTGACACGAACACTGCTCATCAGAACAAGAAGCTATAGGCAAGCAGATATTCTTGGGAGTTTATTTACAATGGTGAACATTATGTACAAGTGATTGACACCTGTGCCCAGGCTGTGCAGGTATGTCTTCTTAACCTTCCTAACTCTGCCTCTAGGTCTTGGTGATCCCCCAACATCCATAGCGGAGGTGAAGGCAGCCTGCTGACTGCTAAGCCCTGTCTATGATGACAGTCACAGGCATCCTGTGGTGGTCCGAGACCTGGAGGGCCCCGTCCTGCTTTCGGGGTCCTGTTGTGTGGCAGTGGCACCTTCCTCGGCCTGTGAAGCTGGAGCAGCTAGGGGACACAGCAAGAGGGGATTCGGATGGGCCGGATGCTCCCAGAGTCACCTGGGTGGATGGGCCCAGGGTGCGCACCTGCTGATTCTCCTCCCTATGGGTGTCCGAGGGCCCCTGGCTGACTCCTTGAGAAGGGGAAGCTGGAGTGAGATTGAGCTTCCCCACACCCCTCTCGCATTGACACTGTTCGAGGCCAACTATAGCATCAGCAATGGAGTTGAGTCCGCTCAGCAGTGCAGGAGCTATGTCTTGGACCAAGGTCTCCATGGCAGCCGCCATCCAACCAGTGTTGACCTCGGTGCATTGGCATGCCAGCACTGTCACCTCAGCCTGAAGGTGCACAGACTCCTCCATCGTGCTTTGCAATCTGAGGAACGCAGGGGACATCCCTTCCAGATGTTACCGAGCTTGCCTTTGCAGCTTCAGTAACTGTGACATGACCGAGTCCAGAGGCTCGTCATCTGACTTGGACTCAGCAAATTTCTGGCCTCCAGCAGTCGTCCGAGTGCAGGACGCCTGGGAAGTCCCAGCCACCGCCTGCTGTGAATCAGACAGTGTGATGTGCTCACCAGATTGTGATCCCGAGGCTACTCTAGAACTAGGTCCCACCGAGGTGTGTGTCTCTGCACTGGTGGAGGGTGTGGGTGAGCGCTGTGATGGGTGTTCAATGAGGGTGTCAGCAAATTCTTCTTCCGAAGTTTCTTCGGGGTTTGACTCGAGGACCTGGGTCGTGGGCTGCCTCGCTACTTCCCAGATGTGCCTGCGAAAGCAAGGAGAGATAATTAGTGCATGGCAGTGGCCTGTTAAACAGGATACATCACTCACAGCATGTTTGTCTGATAGATGTTGCACTGCTGGATCCTCACTTGGTTGAGCAGCTCCAACCTCACCATCAGCACAGGGATGATCCAGATCCTCACTGGCCAGCTGGATGGCTCTAATTTCAAAGCCCATGAGGTCCTAGATTTCAGCCCTTCCTCCACCAGCCTGCAACCTCTCCACCTTGTTGTGTGCCAGCTTGTCCTGCATGAATAGAGATGGAGAGAGTGTAAGCAGGACACCTGCCAAGCCAGATAACAAGGATGCCTGGCATGTGTGATTGTGGTGAGTGGCGCCATGTGCCATGGACGAGTTGAGGACACAATCTGCAGGGCAAATGAAGGTGTATGTGAGAGAGTAAATGGTGATGTCCCTTGATCTGGCAGTGAGTGAGATCCCTGTGATGGGTTTGTGAGTGTGTGAGTTGAGGATGATGAGAAGAGTGGCATACCCTGGCAGAATGGAAATCATTCATCCCCTTTTGGCACTGGGTGGCTATTCTTTTTGCAGTGCGTTGGCGCTGACCACTGCTGCCAACGCTTCCCATGCTGGGTTGGTGACCTTGCTTGTTGGTCTTCGCCCAGAGTTGAGGTAGAGGGCATCGCGGCGGGCTTCCACTGCGTGCAGTAGGTGCTCAGTGGAGTGGTCGCTAAATCTGACGGTAGCATGTTTCCTCCCTTTGGCATCCATCAATTCCAAGCAGCTTCCTATCCCTTGAAGAGTGCTAGCTCTGTGCAGGGGCAGCTTTTAAATATGGTGCCTGGTCTACTGAAGGCCTGAGGTGACGGCGGGGTGGGAGAATCTGAGGCTGCCACACCAGCGACCTGGTGTGTTTCCCGGGAAAGAATTATTAATGAGGTGAGACACGTTGGGAACAGGCTGATACAGCATGAAAAGCCGCCATTGCAGCCGGCAGGTAAAAGGTCCTTTTACCCCCACCCCACCAGCGCTACTGCACTTAGTGCGAATCTGGGATGATTCAGTCCTATGTGTGGGTTGGAGAGGAAGCTGATGGGTGCCAGCATGATCGGGTTTTTAAGCCTGTTCTAAAAGGGTCAATAAGAACAAAAAAACATAAGAATTAGAGCAGCTGTAGGCCATTCGGCCGCTCGAGCCTGCTCCACCATTCAGTAAGATCATGGCAGATCTGCTTGTGGCCTTAACTCCACTTTCCTGCCTGCTCTCCATAACCTTTGACCTCCTTGTCAGAAACTCTGTCCAACCTTGAACATATTTAAAGACCCAGCCTCCACTGCTCACTGAGGAAGAGAATTCCAAACAGTGATTATGATCTGAGAGAAGAAACTTCTCCTCATCTCTGTTTTATATGGAAGACCCCTTATTCCTCTCTTCTCTCAGCTGGAATCCAAGATGGGTCCTGGTTCTAGATTCCTCCATGAGGGGAAACACCCTCTCTGCATCTACCCTGTTAGGCCCCCTCACAATCTTATATGTTTCAATAAGACCACCTCTCATTCTTCTAAACTCCAATGAGAACAGACTCTACCTGCTCAACCTTTCCTCATAAGACAAATCCCTCATCCAAGGAATCAATCTAGTGAACCTTCCAACACAAGCGTCACTTGCATTTTGCACTGATTATTGCAAAGTCTATCGTCCCTGACAATATCCCGGCAATAGTACTGAAGACTTGTGCTCCAGAACTTGCCATGCCCTTAGCCAAACTGTTCCAGTGCAGCTACAACACTGGCATCTACCCGGCTATGTGGAAAGTTGGACAAATCCAACCTGACCAATTACCGCTCCATCAGTCTACTCTCCATCATCAGTAGAGTGATGGAAGGGGTCATCAACAGTGCTATCGAGTGGCACTTGCTTAGCAATAACCTGTTCATTGATGCTCAGTTTGGGTTCTACCAGGATCACTCAGCTCCTGTCCTCATTACAGCCTTGGTTCAAATATGGAAAACAGAGCTAAACTTCAAAGATGAGGTGAGAGTGACTGCCCTTGACATCAAGGCCACATTTGACTGAGTGCGGCATCAAGGAGCCCTAGCAAAACTGGAGTCAATGGAAGTCAGGGGGAAATCTCTCCGCTGGTTGAAGTCATACCTAGCACAGAGGAAGATGGTTGTGGTTGTTGGAGGTCAGTCATCTCAGTTCCAGGACATCACCACAGGAGTTCCTCAGGGTAGTGTCCTCAGCCCAACCATCTTCAGCTGCTTCGTTAATGACCTTCCTTCCATCATAAGGTCAAAAGTGGGGATGTTCATTGATGATTGCACAATGTTCAGCACCATTCGTGACCCCTCAGATACTGAAGCAGTCCATGTCCAAATGCAGCAAGACCTGGACAATATCCAGGCTTGGAATGAAAAGTGGCAAATAACATTTGTGCCACACAAATGCCAGGCAATGACCATCTCCAATAAGAGAGAATCTAACCATCACCCCTTGATACTCAATGGCATTACCATCACTGAATCCCCACTATCAACATCCTGGGGATTACTATTGAGCAGAAACTGAACTGGACTAGCCATATAAATACTGTGGCTACAAGAGCAGGTCAGAGTCTAGGAATCCTGTGACAAGTTACTCACCTCCTGATGTCCCAAAGCCTGTCCACCATCTACAAGGCACAAGCCAGCAGTATGATAGAATACTCTCCGCTTACCTGGATGAGTGCAGCTCTAACAATATTCTAGAAGCTTGACACCAACCAGAACAAAGCAGCCCACTTGATTGGCACCCCATCCACAAATATTCACACCCTCCACCACCAACACATTATGGCAGCACTTTGTACCATCTACAAGATGCACTGCAGGAACTCATCAAGGCCCCTTGGACAGCACCTTCCAAACTCACGACCACTACCACCTAAAAGGACAAGGACAGCAGACACATGCGAGCACTACCACCCACCACCTGGAAGTTCCCCTCCAAGCCACTCACCAATATATCGCCGTTCCTTTAAAAAGTACCAGCATGTCATAACATTCAAGGCTATGGGCCAAGTGCTGGTCAATGGGATTAGGTAGGTAGGTCAGGTGTTTCTCACATGTTGGTGCAGATGCGATGGGCCGAAGGGCCTCTTCCGCACTGTGTGATTCTGTGATTCTGTTCCTTCATTGTCGCGGGGTCAAAATCCTGGAATTACCTCTCTAGCAGCACTCTGGGTGTACCTACATCACATGAACTGCAGCAGTTCAAGAAGGCAGCTCACCACCACCTTCTCAAGGGCAATAAGGGATGGGCAATAAATGTTGGCCTAGCCAGTGATGCCCGCATTTCATGGATGAATAAAATAAAATTCTCAAGGGCAGACATTAGGCTAACTGGCCTGTACTTTCCAGTTTTCTGTCTCCCTTCTTTCTTGAACAGAGGTACAACATTTGCAGTTTTTCAATCTGCTGCAACCTTTCCAGAATCTAGGGCAGGGGTTCCTGAACTGTAGGCCACAGCCCCAAGTGGGATTGCGGGTGAAATTTTGGGGTCGTGAGCTCTGAAGTTGTTATGACAGGTATGGAGCGGAGACTCTGTCGGGGAACTCCTGGGACCGGCTCTGAGGACCCATGATGTGTGCACCTGCTTTTTTTCTGGCTCGCAGCTCATTGCAAGGGGAGGGGAGTGAACAAAGTTTATACAGACAGTCTCAACATCTGCTTTTTCTGGCTCACAATTCACTGGGAGGATAGTGAACAAGCTTTGCACAGGCAGTCTCAGAGATGTCATATCGGAGATTAGATTGCACTATCAACCACGCTGCCAGATTTTGAGATATCATGCTGCAGCATACATGCCCATGGGTCTCCTTAGGCCCAGTGAGTGAGATAGCCTTTTCACAAAACAGTTTAAATTTAAAAGCACTTGATTTTTGAATGTGTAAAGTTAGTTATACGTTAATAATAAAATAGTAAAGGTTACTATCCTGCTGTATTGTTATATTTTAGCTTCCACTGCTCAACACAGAAGACCACCCCACCACCTGCTCAA